>NW_007258394.1:113125-125943 GCF_000164805.1 Carlito syrichta | reverse complement strand
ATCCACTCACCTCAGCCTCCCAAATGTGCAGGATTACAGGCTGAGCCACCGAGCCTGGCTTTGCTTGACATATTTCTAAGGGAGGTAGGTTGGTCTCCCACTCTGACTATGTTTGTCTATTTCTTTTTGTAGATCCATTAGTAATTGCCTTATATATTGTATTTCATTTTAGAGTCAGGGTCTTGTTCTGTCACCCATACTGGAGTACAGTGGCATGATCACAACGATCACAGCTCACTGCAGCCTTAACCTCCTGGGCTGAGGTGATCCTTCCACCTTAGCATCCTGAGTAGCTGGTACTACAGGCTCATGCCACCACAACCAACTGATGTTTTTTATTTTTTGTAGAGATGGGATTTTGCTGTGTTGCCCAGGCTGGTCTCAAACTCTGCTCAAGCAATCCTCCCACCTCAGCCTTCCAAAGTGCTGGGATTACAGGCGTGAGCCCATGTTTGGCAGTATTTGTCTTATATGTTTTAAAGCTGTGCTAATATGTGCAGAGATGTATTGTCATAAGTTTATGACAATCATTCAATAGTTATTAAGCATTTAGTTGATATCAGGCACTGTCCAGGGTCCTGAGAATACAGTCAGGAGCAGGATAGAGGTGCTGTCCAGTGGAGACAAAAGACAAATAAATATATGAGAAAATCTCAGGAAAAGAATGCTGAGAAATAAATAGGACTATTTGAAAGAGAATCATCAATTCTCTCTTTTCATCATAGTTCAGCATCCCACAGACTAATCTTAGTAGTCTATACCTTCAGAAGTTTATTAATAAAGGTAACACAAGCCGAGTTCGGTGGCTCAGCCTGTAATCCCGCGCCTTTGGGAGACTGAGGTGAGTGGATTGCCTGAGCCCGCGGGTTCGAGACCCGCCTGGGCAGCGAGACCTCATCTCTACAATAAATAAAAAAATCAGCCAGGCGTGGTAGCGCATGCCGGTAATTATGGCTACTTGGAAGGCTGAGGCGGAAGGATCACCGGAACCCAGCAGGTCGAGGCTGCGGTGCCCAGGAGCGGCCACTGCACTTCAGTCTGGATGACAGAGTGAGACTCCAACTAAAAAAACAAACAAACAATCACAGTAATTTTCACACATTCATAGTTACCATTGGAAAAACTCACCCTCCTCTCTCAGAAGTTACCATTTAAACTTAAAATTTAACTTTTAAGCCGGGCTCAGTGGCTCAGCCTGTAATCCCGCGTCTTTGGGAGGCTGAGGTGAGTGGATTGCCTGAACCTGCGGGTTCGAGACCCACCTGGGCAACTTGGTGAGACCTCATCTCTACAATAAATCAAAAAATCAGCCGGGCGTGGTAGTGTGCGCCTGTAATTCTGGCTACTCGGGAAGGCTGAGGCGGAAGGATTGCCAGAGCCCAGCGGGTCGAGGCTGCAGTGCCCGGGAGCGGCCACTGCACTCCAGTCTGGGTGACAGAGTGAGACTCCAACTCAAAAAAAAAAAAAATTAACTTTTAAAGGTTGTTATGCCGGACTGGGCACAGTGGCTCAGCCTGTAATTCCAGCACTTTGGGAGGCTGAGATAAGAGGATTGCCTGAGCCTGGGGGTTTGAGACCAGCCTGGGCAACTTGGTGAGACCTCATCTCTATAGTAGATCACCAAAACTAGCTGGGTGTGGTGGCATGTGCCTGTAGTTCCAGCTACTTGGAAGGCTGAGGCAGAAGGATCACCTTAACCCAGCAGGTCGAGGCCATGGTGGCCATGAGCGTGCCACTGCACTCCAGCCTGGGCAACGGAGTGAGACTCTGGCTCAAAAATAAATAAATAAATAAATAAAGGTTGTTGTGCCCTTGAAGATGTGGGAAAGGAAGATTCCAGGCAGAGGGAACAGTTGCTGCAAAGGCTTGAGCTGTAAATGGCTTGCATGATCAGGTGACAGAAGGGAGGTCACTGTGCTTGGATGACAGTGACAGTGTCAGAGGTACAGTCAGAGCTGATCAGGGGCCTATTCTCCATGGGCCATATTTACCAGCTTAACCCATTTGAGGATGCTGGGGGAAAACTGACTGTAAGTCAGGAGAGAAAAAGGAAGGACAATCAGGGCACTGTTTCAGGAATGCATTTGAGAGAAGATGGTGGTTGGGACTAAGGGTGGGGTGCTGTGGAGATGGAAAAAAATGGGGACCAGGCACTGTAGCTCAAGCCTGTAATCCCAGCACTTTGAGAGGCCAAGGTGAGAGGATTGCCTGAGCCCACGGGTTCCAGAACAGCCTGGGCAACTTGGCAAGACCTCATCTCTACAATAAATTAAAAAATTAGCCAGGCATGGTAGTGTGCACCTGTAGTTCCAGTTAATTGGAAGGTTGAGGCAGAAAGATTGCCTGAGCCCAGCAGGTCAGCGCAGGGGTGACCGTGAGCATCCCAGTGTACTCCAGCCTGGGCAACAGAGACTCCAATTTCAAAAAAAAAGGGGTGGATTTATAATGTATTATGGAAGGTGAGTATGGATTTGCTAATGTTTTAGATGTGAGAGGATGGAGAATTAAGGGTAACTTCTAGGTTTCTTGACTTGGGGTTGGTCTTTTTAAATCAGCGTTAAATATTATATATTATCCTCTTTAAATGCTTAGACCTGGAGTCTGTTTTATCTCATATTTCTACACACAGCTTCTTTTTTTGGTTGTTGTTGGAATTTGCTTAGTATATATTTTTCCTTCCTTTCTTTTCAACCTTTTCTATTGTGTGATTTTAGGTAAGTAGTTAAAAATCTTTCTCTTCTGTAGCAGGAAAACAGAGAGACTGTGACACTGAGGCTATTTTAGGAAGCAGCTTGCCAGCGCCACTCAGTGAGCTAATGCTCCAAGGCTGAGCAACTCAGAGAAAGAAGAGAAGGGTTTTATATGTTAGTTTAGGTAAGGGAGGGGGTTGGATTGTATGGCTATACATTTTTTTTAGAGTCTGCAAGGTTATAATCAGCAGAAACAGTTTTTCAAAGAACAAGTTGTTTACAGGATATACATGACAAGGAGGGGTCGTAAAACGATAACTTTACAAAGAGAGGATGGGGGGTAAGGTTGTGAATCGATTGCTATCTTGCATTTACAGGAAAGCAGCTTGTGGCTGTCTGGTTTTTCTCACATTACCATGTCTAGCAGTTTTGGAGCTTGCAGGTTGATTTTAAAAAAGAATAATTTTAACTGTTTTCAGCTCCTCTCTGCCACACTCTCTCTTCCTTTTAATAAGAGAATATACCATAATATGTTTACATACATTGTGATTAACTGATAGCCTTGGACTTTGTAACACTGTATTCATTTTTTTAGAACCAGGGTTTCATTCTGTTGCCTAGGCTGGTGGCACAATTATAGCTCACTGCAACCTCGAATTCCTGAGGTCAAACAATCCTCCCAAGTAGGCTGAGACTGCAGATTGTGTCACCAAGACCAGCACAACAATAATTTTTTTTTTGAGTGGGAGTCTCACTCTGTCACTCAGGCTGTAGTGCAGTGGCATGTTCACAGCCACCGCAGCCTTGACCTGTTGGGCTTAGGTGATCCTTCTGCCTCAGCCTTCCAAGTAGCTGGAACTAGAAACATGCGCTACCGTGCTCAGCTAATTTTTTTATTTATTGTAGAGACAAGGTCTCACCAAGTTGCCCAGGCTGGTCTCAAACCCACGGGCTCAGGCAATCCTCTCGCTTCGGCTTCCCAAAGTGCTGGGATTACAGTCTTGAGTCACAATAATTTGTATAAAATACCTTGCCCACTCCAGCTTTAAGCTCATTCACATTTCTCTGTCACAAATAAGAAAGTTCAAGCCAGGCTCGGTGGCTCAGCCTTTATTCCCGCGCCTTTGAGAGGCTGAGGTGAGTGGATTGCCTGAGCCCGCGGGTTTGAGACCCGCCTGGGAAGCGAGACCTCATCTCTACAATAAAATCAAAAAATTAGCCGGGCGTGGTAGTGCACGCCTGTAATTCTGGCTACTCGGAAGGCTGAGGTGGAAGGATCACCGGAGCCCAGCAGGTCAGGGCTGCGGTGACCGGGAGCAGCCACTGCACTCCAGTCTGGGCAACAGAGTGAGACTCCAACTCAAAAAAAAGAAAGTTCAAAACTGAGATGTGAGACAAAAAAGCCTTTCTCTGCTTTGGTTCACACCCTCTTTTCTGGCCTCCTATTCTCACTCTCTCTCACCTCATTTTCGGTGTAAACCCATCACTTGAAGTGGATTTCGCCAGGAGGAAACCATCAATGTTGAAACCATCAATCATGCCTCTGTCACCCCTGCTCAACCAAGATACTCACTTAGTAGAAAGTAGCAATCATTCTTTCTCTACCCTGGGCTACCTTTATAGGTCCCAGGCTTCTTCATCACCTGGTTCCTAACAATCCTTAATGTTGATGGGGAAAGAAGAGATTTGGCTCTTCCTCCTTCAAGTGTGGCCCTCAGACTAGCAATACCCCATCACCTAGGAGCTTGTTGGAAATGCAGACACTCAGGCCCTACGCTAGCTCGATGGTCTCAGAATCATCTTTTTAGCAAAGGTGATTTGTATATACTGTCAAGTCTGAGAAGCACTGACCTTGGTGAAACATTTTATTTGCAATTCCTGCTCCATCTCTAGGTGCCCTGATAGTCCCAAAGAGGAGACATTGAGATGCAAAGGACATGTAATGAGGTTATGGTCTTCTCTCTGATGGCAACTAGCAGATCATGCTGAAAGATGTGGGCTCTGAAATCCAGAGGCAGAGGAAGGAGGCTGGACCCACTGGCCAGCCTTGGGGCCAAGGACAATTTGGGATGAGGCAATCCGCCCTTCAGACAGTGGGATGAGGCAATCCCGCCCTTCAGACAGTATCCAGCCTTGCTGGGACAAACTGAAGAGGATTTAATCACCTTTTTCCTAAGAAATCTTTTGCAAGTCTTTCCAAAAGGGACAAAACAAATTTAGGGCAGTGCTCCTCAACTCTAATGCACAGAAGGACCACTTGGGGAGTTTTTCAAAAATGCAATGCCTGAGCTCTGCCTTCAGAATTCAGATTTAATTGATTTGAAATGGGGTAAAGGATTGCATTTTTAAAACTTTTTCCAGGCTGGGCGCGGTGGCTCATCCCTATAATCCCAGCACTTTGGGAGGCCAAGGTGAGAGGATTGCCTGAGCCTGTGAGTTCAAGACCAACCTGGACAACTTGGCGAAACCTCATCTCTACAATAAATCAAAAAATTAGCCGGGCGTGGTGGCACATGCCTGTAGTTCCAACTACTTGGAAGGCTGAGGTGGAAGTATCACCTGAGCCCTACAGGTTGAGGCTGTGGTGGCCGGGAGTGTGCTACTGCCCTCCAGTCTGGGTGAAAGAGTGAGACTGACTCAAAAAAAAAATTTTTTTTTTCCATTGTTGCTAAGTGCAGTGAAGGGTGAACCACCAATCTTTTAGAAGGTTTCTGCCATGGTTCTTCAAGTGTGGCATCCCAAACAACTACAGCTGAATCACCTGGGAACTTGTTAAAAATGCAAAATTCTCACCAGGCACAGTGGCTCACGCCTGTAATCCCAGCCATTTGGGAGGCAGAGGCAAGAGGATTGCCTGAGCCCAGGGGTTTGAGACCAGGCTGGGCAACTTGGCGAGACATCATCTCTTCAATAAATAAAAAAATTAGCTGGGCATGGTGGTTCCAGCTACTTGGAAGGGTGGGGCAGAAGGAATGCCTGAGCCCAGCAGGTTAAGGCTGTGGTGGCCATGAGCGTGCCACTGCACTCCAGCCTCGGACACAGAGTGAGACTCCAACTCAAAGAAACAAATGCAAATTCTTAGGCCCTCTCCAAGACCTATTCAGTCATAATTGTGGGATTAGGGTCCAGTGATCTATGTTTTTTTTTTTTGAGTTGGAGTCTCACTTTGTCACCCAGAATGGAGTGCAGTGGCTGCTCCTGGCCACCGCAGCCTCGACCTGCTGGGCTCCGGCGATCCTTTCACCTAAGCCTTCCAAGTAGTTGGAACTATAAGCGCAGGCTACCATGCCCGGCTAATTTTTGATTTATTATAGAGATGAGGTCTCGCCAAGTTGCCCAGGCAGGTCTAAAACCTGCGGGCTCAGGCAATCCACTCACCTCAGCCTCCCAAAGGCGCGGGATTATAGGCTGAGCCACCTAGCTCGGCTGTGATCTGTGTTTTAACAAACTTTTTAGATGAGGCTGATGTATTTCAGAGCCACCTCATAAAGACAAAACAAAACAAAACAATTCCACAAATAAACAAAAAACAATGGCAGGGCACAGTGGCTCCATGCCTGTAATTCTAGTTCTTTGGGAAACCAAGGCAGGAGGATCGCATGAGGTCAGGAGTCCGAGACTAGCCTGGGCAACATAGCAAGATGCTGTCGCTTGAAAAAACAAAAGTTGGGCATGTAGTCCCAGCTACTCAGGAGGCTGAGGCAGGAGGATCTCCTGACCCCAAGAGCTCAAGGCTACAGTGAGCTGTGATCCTGTCATTGCACTCCAGCCTGGGTGACACAATGAGATCCTGTCTCTAAAAGAAACACACACACACACACGCACGCACGCGCGCTCACACACACACATACACACACACACGATGCAAGTTGAAGTTCCCTTTTGTGGATTCCTCCAATAATTTACATTTTTCAGAAAGAACTCAAAGAGCTTGCTCCAGACGCCAATTTGTTTAATGTCATGTCTAATGTCATGATCAGCAAGCTTCATAGGAACTCTTGAAATCTGCCTTGAAAAGATGTCATAGAACTTGTTTTAACTTCTTAAAGAATCTGGATAAACGTTAAGGGTTTTTTTTGTGTGCAGGAAATACACCAACTCCAAAAGGAAATCCCCTTGCCTCCTTCATGCCATTTAATCCATTTTCTTTTCAGTGAGGCCTGCAGGCCTGAACTGCTATCCCTCCATTAGCCCCTCATTTATTTTGGCACCTTAGTCTTAGTCTCTCTCCAGATCCATTGTGTGAAGAGAAAAATCCAGTTAGCCCAGGAAATTCATTTCCTCCCTTCCTAGTGAGCTGGTTCTGCAGGTCTGAGTGGGCTCAGCAAAGAACAGACTAATACCAGCCTTGAAGTATGAGATTCCCTTTCTAACAAAAACCATACTTCCCCCAGGAAGTTTTTTTATATGGGCAGGTACCTTTGCTGTCTCTGTGGTTGGTCCTTATTGATACATAGACCTTTGTAGGATGGCAGAGTGTCTGTCTTGGAGCCCATTAAATTAAGTTTAGTTCAAAGTTGCCTCTCTGCACATTTTGGGTTTGATCTAGAGTAGGGGTGTCCAACCTTCTGGCTTCCCTGGTCTGAACTGTGTAAAGAGGAATTGTCTTGGGCTACACATAATATAATGTTTAGAAAAATGAACCGTGTTGTAATCCTGCGCCTTGGGAGGCTGAGGTGAGTGGATTGCCTGAGCCCGCGGGTTCGAGACCCGCCTGGGCAACTTGGTGAGACCTCATCTCTACAATAAATCCAAAAAATTAGCCAGGTGTGGTAGCACGTGCCTGTAGTTCTAGTTACTTGGAAGGCTGAAGCGGAAGGATCGCCGGAACCCAGTGAGTCGAGGCTGCAGTGGCCGGAAGCAGTCACTGCACTCCAGTCTGGGCGACAGAGTGAGACTCCAACTCAAAAAAAAAAAAAGTAAAAGAAAAAGAAAAATGAGAACAATATAAAACTGTGGGAAATTTGGCCTTGTTTTTGTAAAACTAATCTATCAATGTCTGGTTGAATGGAAGTGGTCCCAATTCTTAGTGAGTTCTTAAGATGCTCATTGAAAATGTTTGTTCGAATTTTGCTCTGTCTGCTTCATCATAAAAAACAGCTGCTCACAAATGTATGTGCTGCCAAAAAAGCAATGTCATCAATAAGGCGTCATTGTGAATGTCAAAAATGGAACTATGTATGGGGTCATGAAGAAAATAATGCTAAAAAAAACAAACAAACATGCTGTTAAAAGATTTTGTGGGGCCAGCTGTCCTGGGCCATGGATTGGTCTTTTCTGACCTGGAGTCTTCTCTGTAATCTTTCACATAGTGAATTGTAACCTAACTGGATGTGTAGACAGACTAACCTACTCTTGTGCCAATCACTGAGTTTTGGCCAATCAAAAGTGGCCAACTGTTCAGAGCAGTTTCAAATAAGGCAAACGCTGACTGTTAACTAATACCAGTTAAGGCTCAGAAAAGTAGGAGAATGAAAAAGAAAAAAAAAGGCAAGGGAAGAAAAATCCAACTGTTTCCATACCTAGATTCCATTTTCTATCACCTTCCTTTCTATTTGTGTAAATTTCCTTCAACCATGTGGCTGCGCTGGAGTCTCTGAGCCTACTCTGATTCGGAAGGCTGCCCGATTCGTTAATCGTTCTTTGCTCAATTAAACTCTGTTAAATCTTATTTGTCTTAAGTTTTTTCTTTTAACACACCCTTTTCATAATGGGTAAAATCCTGGCATTTTCTGGAATTCAGCAGCAACACAAGCCAACTGTCCCACCCTGCTTTTCTAGAACATTTTTGTTGTGCAGAAGAATCAAAATAGATCACAGTTTTCCTTTCTTCATAACTGTGCCTCTTTTCTTTTTTAAAAAAGTTTTCTTCCCTTGCCTTTTTTTTTCTTTTTCACTCTCCTAACTCTCCTGAACTTTAACTGGTGTTAGTCAACAGTCTGAAGACTTGAAAAGATAGCTCTCCAAAGAACTGTTCTTCTTCTTCTTCTCCTTCTCCTTCTCCTTCTCCTTCTTTTCAGTCAGTGTTTCTGTGTTGTGAAGGCTAGAATGCAGTGGCATGATCATGGCTTACCACAGCTTTGACTTCCTGGGCTCAGGTGATCCTTCTACCTCAGCCTCCCAAGTAGCTGAGACTACAGGCACACGCCACCACTCTTGGCTAATTTATTTATTTATTGTAGCAATGAGGTCTCGCTATGTTGCCTAGGTTGGTCTCGAAATCCTAGGCTCAAGTAATTCTGTCTTGGCCTCCTGAAGTGCTGAGATTACAGGCGTGAACCGCCATTTATAGCCCAAAGACCTGTTTTGACAGTTGCCAAAATGAAATTGCACCAACAATTCAGAGAAACAGGCATGCAAAATTGAACATACGTTCCTATTCTAACCCGAGGTTCACAGCAGTTACAGGTAAAGACAACTAGTCAGAAACAAGACCACTGTCTGTAGTCTTCTCTTCCCCTTGCTTTATAAAAACTATTTTTCTTTGGCTTAGAGAGTTACCTTATTTTTAAGGTGTTTCCTGATGCACATGAGCTGAATAAAGCCTTTAACCTCTATTTGACTCACTTTATTTTGTTTTCTTGACAGTAACCTTAGACTTGGTGCAGGAAGGAATTGGGAATGTTATTCTGTTCGACATTCCTTCAAGAACAGGAAGCTCAGTATAATTTCCTGCATCCCAAGTGAACTATCTCCCTTTCATAATCTGTACATAGATAACAAAGAAATAAGATTCTGCAGCAGATGCAAGCAGAAACAGGGAGCTCCTAGGAGCTGTGGACAAGCAACACCAATGGAACTGAGCTCAACGTTTTCCAGAAAGCAGAAGCGAAACCCAGCATTGAGTGAAGCACTAGTGGATACAGTAATTTTAAGACATAAGTTAAATTTGTATCATTTAATTTCACCCTAAACATGATCTTTAACAAATATGAAAAAAAACAGCACTGGGTTTGTAAATATAAGGCATTTTTATGACTAAATCATGTGCTCTTCTAACTGCTTTGCTCTCCAGGCATAAAAAAAGATAATCTATAGAGGTCACATCCATGAGCAACTTCTGGACTCATAATAGCCTCAGGGAAGCCATGACTGTTTTCAATTTTGACAATGTTGAATTCTACGTGAGCCCTGTAATCATGGTTAACAGTGGAGGTTATGAAACCTCCTCATGCTTCTGTGTTCCAGAAAATGACTTATTACAAAGAATGCTTCTTGTTCATATGACCTAGATAAAGCTCACAGGTTTTATGCCCCCTTGTTTACTCTATGACAAGGCTGGACACACCCCCTCCAAATCCCCAATTTTTCCCCCATGAATGATGAGCTAAACTGCTTGTCCTCACTGACTAAGTGGAACAAAATGCTTGTTAACCAAACTTTAGTCAGGCTTCTCTCTTTCCTATAGGCCCCTGAAATCTGCTTGACTCCAAGCCTGAGAAAACACAATAAGTAGTACAAACCTCCCTTATCAGCATCTCCTGGGAATTACTTTTCCTGTCAGATCCCCTTACTTGTCCAGCTTCCCCTGCTAATCTCTGTTTGCCTCCTCCTTACGCTATAAAATAAAAGCCTCAGCCGGGTTTGGTGGCTCAGCCTGTAATCCCACACCTTGGGAGGATGAGGTGAGTGGATTGCCTGAGCCCGCGGGTTCGAGACCCACCTGGACAACTTTGTGAGACCTCATCCTTACAATAAATCAAAAAATTAGCTGAGTGTGGTAGCGCACGCCTGTAGTTCCAGCTACTTGGAAGGCTGAGGTGGAAGGATCACCGGAGCCCAACAGGTCAAGTTCCAGCTACTTGGAGCGGCCACTGCACTCCAGTCTGGGTAACAGAGTGAGACTCTAACTCAAAAATAAATAAATAAATAAAATTAAATAAAATAAAAGCCTCTTCTGTTTGATGTGGAGACACTTGTAGAACTTATGATCCCAGCATGGAGTGTGGATATGTTACAGGCTGGAAAGAGGCTATTTTGTTTATATTAAAACAGTCAGTTAGGCTGGGCTCGGTGACTCAGCCTGCAATCCCAGCGCTTTGGGAGGCCAAGGCGAGTGAATTGCCTGAGTCCACGGGTTTGAGACCTGCCCGGGCAACTTGGCGAGACCGCATCTCTACATAAATAAAAAATTAGCCAGGTGTGGTAGCGCACGCCTGTAGTTCCAGTGACTTGGAAGGCTGAGGTGGAAAGATTGCCGGAGCCCAGCAGGTAGAGGCTGTGGTGGCTGGGAGCGTGCTACTGCACTCCGGTCTGGGCGACAGAGTGAGACTCCAACTCAAAAAAACCCCAAAACAGTCATTTAGAAAAAAGTTAGAAACTTGTATTAAGCTGAGTTGAGTTAAATGTAGAAGTTGTTTGAGCTGGGCTCCATGGCTCAACCTGTAATCCTGTGCTTTGGGAGCCTGAGGTGAGTGAACTACCCGAGCCCGCGGGTCCGAGACCTGCCTGGGCAACTTGGCGAGACCTCATCTCTACAATAAATCAAAAAATTAACCAGGCGTGGTAGCTCATGCCTGAAGTTCTAGCTACTTGGAAGGCTGAGGTGGAAGGATCACCGGAGCCCAGCAGGCCGAGGCTGCGGTGGCCAGGAGCATGCCACTGCACTGCCATCTGGGGGACAGCGAGACTCCAACTCAAAAAAAAAAAAAAAAAAGAAGTCATTTGAATGTAAAAGTAAACATTTTTTCTTATCCCTCCTTCGCTGTCCTAGGAATTTAGTAGCTGTTGCTGGTACTGAAGGGAACACAACTATTTTCATTGAGCCCCCTGGTAAACAGGAGACACACACAAAAGACTCCATGTCCCTGGAAATGCCTCTTCTAGACCTAGATAAGAAATGGTTTCTGTTGAAACTTTCTAACACTCAGAAATGTATCTGTCCCCTTAGTCTCTAAATGACAACTGCTTTCTTTCATGTCTTTATATTAATTTTATGTATAGTGTTTAATCAAACCTTATGACTCAGAACTCCCAGAATAAGCAAAAACTGTAACCAACTGGCTAATTATTTTTAAAGGCTTTGAACATCAGGTGTTACCTAAGTAAGAACCTTAAAGTTAAATACATGGGCATTTTTGCCTGAAATAAGCAAAAACTAATCAACTAGAAAGTATGTAGCATTAAATTGTTCAAGGTAATTGTAACTTAAAAGAATGGCAGGATTGTAACAGTAACTGTTTGGGGTCTAAACACTGATTAAGAAATAAACTGAGTAATGATCATAAGACATATAATTATATTGGGAGGCAGAGGTGAGAGGAGTGCCTGAGCCCAGGGGTTCAAGACCAGCCTCGGCAACTTGGCAAGATCTCATCTCTACAATAAATCAAGAATTAGTAGGGTGTGGTGGCATACACCTGTGATTCCAGCTACTTGGAAGGCTGAGGTGGAAGGATTGCCTGAGTCCAGCAAGTTGAGGCTGTGGTGACCAGGAGCGTGCCACTGTACTCCAGGCTGGGAGACAGAGTGAGACGCTGACTCAAAATAAAACAAACAAACAAAAGACATGTCATTATTAAACAAAAGACATGAGAAAAAGATAAGAAACTCTATGTTTTATTATAAATACTGGATGGAAATACTGCTTAAACGAACAGGTTTTTATGGATACACAGCCTTTTCCCTAATCCCATGGTATCAGAATAAAACTCCTTACTTCTCCCAGCTTTCTGCCTCTTGTATTTGACCACAAGAGGAGCAGCCAATTGTTGGCTCCCGCCGAAGTCTTAACATTCAGTGACCCCTGCTGCTTGTAGCTGGTCAGGGTTGATGGGACTGCTCTTGGGAGACTCCGGAGTCTTGACAGCCAACAGAGCGCTTTGCTCTGGGGACTCTTCGAGAAGTGCTCCTACCGAACGCAAGCACTGATCCTTCTGCTGGGAGAATGAGACTCTGGAGTGCTCAATTTTACAAAGTGGACGCGCTTATTGGTAAGCCAAAAACCCGAACATAAGCCGGGGAAGTTGGACGGTTTCTCATTTGGGTCCTTTGGAACAATTTGTAGCTCCGGGGAAATGTGGCCTTGACCCAATAGGGTTTTGAGGGTAGCCTTTGGTTTGTATTTGTACTTTATTTTTTTTATTTTTTTTGAGTTGGAGTCTCACTCTGTCGCCCAGACTGGAGTGC
>NW_007258394.1:106320-113008 GCF_000164805.1 Carlito syrichta | reverse complement strand
ACTCACCTCAGCCTCCCAAAGGCACGGGATTACAGGCTGAGCCACCGAGCCCGGTTATAAGTATTTTTTTTAAAACAAGTTAAACTGATTTAAGGTTGTTGAGTCAATAAAAACTGATGAATCTTGAGTCATTGGTAAAATGCCCATGTATTTCTTTATTTTTATTTTTACTTATTTGTTGAGTCAGAGTCTCACTCTGTCACCCATACTGGAGTGCAGTGGCATGCTCATGGCCACCACAGCCTCCATCCGGTGGGCTCACACAATCCTGCCTCTGCCTTCCAAGTAGCTGGAAACACAGATGTGCACCACCACACCTGGCTAAATGTCCACATATTTTAACTTCTTACTTAGGTAACACCTGATGTTCACAGGTTTTAAAAATAATTAACCAGGAGATAAATAAAACTGGCTTTGTGTATGATTTCAGTTTTCTTTTCTTTTCTTTTGAGTTAGAGTATCACTTTGGTGCCCAGGCTGGAGTGCAGTGGCATGCTCACTATCACCACAGCATCGATCTGCTGGGCTCAAGTGATCCTTCTGCCTCAGTCTTCCAAGTAGCTGAAACTACAGGTATGCACCACCACGCCCAGCTAATTTTTTGATTTATTGTAGGGATGAGGACTTGCCAAGTTTCCCAGGCTGGTCTTGAATCCCTGGGCTCAGGCAAACCTCTCGCCTTAGCCTCCCAAAGTGCTGGGATTATAGGTGTGAGCCACCGTGCCTGGCCAGATCTGTTTTCATACGTGATTAAGCAAATTGCTAAAATAAATAAATTAAGTAATTATAAATAAGGCAATACCATGGGTAAGCTTTTCATATGATTTGATATCTTAAAATGATTTTGAGCCAGGCTCGGTGGCTCAGACTGTAATCCCGCGCCTTTGGGAGGCTGAGGTGAGTGGATTGCCTGAACTCGCGGGTTCGTGAACTGCCTGGGCAAGCAAGACCTCATCTCTACAATAAATCAAAAAAGTAGCTGGGCGTGGTAGTGCGTACCTGTAATTCCAGCTACTCGGAAGGCTGAGGCGGAAGGATCGCCAGAGCCCAGCAGGTCAAGGCTGCAGTGACCGGGAGCGGCCACTGCACTCCAGTCTGGGCGACAGAGTGAGGCTCCAACTCAAAAAAAGAAAAAAAAAAAGAAAAAAAAGAATTTGAAAGCTCATTATATGTCTGGGTCCCTTTCAATTTTAAAAAATTGTAATATGGAGCAACATGCCAAAAAAATTGTGTAACGGTTCTCATCTATAAAATACTGATATCTAATAGTTCAAAATTCCTTGATTCCACTGGGCACAGTTCGCCATTGGCTAAATATAAGTTTTTAATTCAGGTGGTACCACATTGCTAGAAAGACTCATTCCTAGGATTGTTTATTTCATTTACCTGGTGAAGTCCCACAGAGCTAGGAAGTATATTTCTGGTATTGTCCATTTGGTGACAATAATTTCCACATCAATGATGCTGGATTCTGGGGAAAGGACATGGTCAGACCTGATGTATAACCTATTGCTTATTGGCAAGAGGGAGTCTTGAACTGTTAGATATCAGCATTTTATAGATGAGACTCTTTACATAATTTTTGTAGCATGTTGCCCCATATTACAATTTTTTTTTTTTTTGAGTTGGAGTCTCACTCTGTCGCCCAGACTGGAGTGCAGTGGCTGCTCCCAGCCACCGCAGCCTCGACCTTCTGGGTTCCGGTGATCCTTCCGCCTCAGCCTTCCAAGTAGCTGGAACTACAGGCGCACGCTACCACGCCCGGCCAATTTTTTGATTTATTGTAGGGATGAGGTCTCGTCAAGTTGCCCAGTTGGGTCTCTAACCTGTGGGCTCAGACAATTCACTCACCTCAGCCTCCCAAGGCGCGGGATTACAGGCTGACCCACCGAGCCCGGCTTACAATTTTTTTTAATTGAAAGGGACCCAGACATTTAATGAGCTTTCAAAATCATTTTAAGATTTTTAAATTATAATTTTTACAAGTAATCTACTATTTTAGTAAAATATTCTGAGCTTGTTACATCTCTATTAAATGTTCTATTAACTAATCCTTATGCTGTTAAATTACAGGACTTTGACTCCTGGGACTGGAAAAAAGTAACTCTCGCTAAATCCCACCAGTCAGGGCCTCATCTTCAGGCCCAGAAAAAGGTGAAAATCAAAATGAACTGCCTTTGTGAGACTAAGGCCAAAACTTGAAGTTATTCAATCTCTCTATGCCCAGGAACTATTGCAGAAGACGTGGGCATATGAAATTGCATGGGTTAATTTTTAAAAAATAAAATTAATTCAGAGTTATCTACAAATTAAGCATTAATGTCAACAACACACTGATCTAAGCTCCTGTGCTAAAATAACAGGGTTGGCAGGGCTCAGTGGCTCAGCCTGTAATCCCAGCACTTTGGGAGGCTGGGTGAGTGGATTGCCTGAGCCTGCGGGTTTGAGACCAGCCTGGGCAACTTGGCAAGAGACCTCGTCTGTACAATAAAAAAATAAATAAAATTAGCCAGGTGTGGCAGCGCACCTGTAGTTCCAGTTACTTGGAAGGTTGAGGGGGAAGGATCGCTGGAGGTCAGTGGGTCGACTCTGGGGTGACTGTGAGCATGTGGGCCACTGCACTCTAGCCTCGGCAACAAAGTAAGACTCCAGCTCAAAAAGAAATAATAATAGCCGGGCTCGGTGGCTCAGCCTGTAATCCCGCGCCTTTGGGAGGCTGAGGTGAGTGAATTGCCTGAGCCCATGGGTTCGAGACCCGCCTGGGCAGCGAGACCTCATCTGTAAAATAAATAAAAAAATTAACCGCGCGTGGTAGCACGTGCTTGTAGTTCCAGCTCCTTGGAAGGCTGAGGCGGAAGGATCACCGGAGCCTGGCAGGTCGAGGTTGCGGTGGCCGGGAGCGGCCACTGCACTCCAGTCTGGGTGACAGAGTGAGACTCCAACTCAAAAAAAAAAATTAAAAAATAAATAATAATAATAATAAAATAACAGGTTTTCCTTAAAGCATTAGTCTATTCTCCAGCATAAAGTTATAAGTTTATAAAAATATGTTGTTACATGTTACAGAATAGCCAGGTTTTCTGGTAAGCTGTGCTTTTAATGGTGGCTGTATTAAAATCTTTGCCATTCACAATTATTGTTTTCAATCTGTAACCAACTATGGAACCTTGTTAGGTGCTTTTAACTAACTCTTGTGCTGCAAAGTTAGAGGAAGTTGAGATAATGTCATATCTCATACCTATGGCAAGTGCCTGACCACATTTCTGATCACACTTGGACTTCAAGCTGGTCCACTGATACCTGCCTACAATTTAAAAAGACACCTGAATGCCAGGCTCGGTGGCTCAGCCTGTAATCCCACGCCTTTGGGAGGCTGAGGTGAGTGAATTGCCTGAGCCTGCGGGTTCGAGACCCACCTGGGCAGCGAGACCTCATCTCTATAATAAATCAAAAATCAGCCGGTCGTGGTAGCGCGCGCCTGTAATTCCGGCTACTCGGAAGGCCGAGGTGGAAGGATCGCCGGGGCCCAGCAGGTCGAGGCTGCGGTGGCCAGGAGCGGCCACTGCACTCCAGTCCGGGCAACAGAGTGAGACTCCAACTCAAAAAATAAATAAATAAATAAGACACCTGGAATCTAGCCAGTCTCCAAAACAACAACTAAAATAAACCTCCTCCAGGAACATTGGACCAGGTCAGTCCTCATGAAATCTAAATAACTCATCTTTTTTTTTTGAGTTGGAGTCTCACTCTGTCTCTCAGACTGGAGTGCAGTGGCCGCTCCCGGCCACCGCAGCCTCGACCTGCTGGGCTCTGGCGATTCTTCCACCTCGGCCTTCCGAGTAACTGGAATTACAGGCACACGCTACCATGGCCGGCTGATTTTTTGATTTATTGTAGAGATGAGGTCTCGCCAAGTTGTCTAGGCGGGTCTTGAACCCGCGGACTCAGGCAATCCACTCACCTCAGCCTCGCAAAGCGCAGGATTACAGGCTGAGCCACCGAGCCCAGCTAACTTTCATCTTTACACTGTCACTATGTTATCTTTATATGTCTCTTGTAAATGCTATGCCAAATACAGAAAAAGGAAACAAAATAAAAACAACAATAAAAACAAGTGCCTGGATCATAATATCTTGTAATATAAACCCAATCCAGGATCTTTTTTTTTCCAGAGTAAACTATAGGCCTGACTCCCTCTTGCCAATAAACAATTGGTTATAAATCAGGTCTAACCATGCCCTTTCCCCACAATCCAGCATCACTCCTGTGGAAATTATTGTTACCAAAAGGACAATATCAGGAATATACTTCCTAGCTCTGTGGGACTTCACCAGGTAAATGAAATAAACAATCCTAGGAATGAGCATTTCTAGCAATGTGGGACCACTCGCAGTTAAACCCTTATATTTAGCCAATGGCAAAACTGAGGATTCAACTGTGACCTTTTTATCCTTTCTTTTTTTTTTTTTTTTGAGTTGGGGTTTCACTCTGTCGCCCAGGCTGGAGTGCAGTAGAGTGCTAACGGCCACCCCAGCTTCGACCTACTGGGCTCTGGTGATCCTTCTGCCTCAGCCTTCCAAGTAGCCAGAACTACAGGCGCGCTACCACACCTGGCTCATTTTTTAAAAATTTTCATTGTATGGACGAAGTCTCACCAAGTTGTCCGAGCTGGTCTCGAACCTGCAGGCTCAGGCAATCCACTCACCTTGGCCTCCCAAAGTGCTGGGATTACAGGTTGTGCCACCGAGCCCGGCTGACCTTTTTTTCTTTTTCTTTTTTTTTTTTTTGAGTTGGAGTCTCACTCTTTCTCCCAGACTGGAGTGCAGTGGTCGCTCCCGGCCACCGCAGCCTCGACCTGCCGGGCTCAGGCGATCCTTCCGCCTCAGCCTTCCAAGTAGCTGGAACTACAGGCGCACGCTACCATGCCCGGCTGATTTTTGATTTATTGTAGAGATGAGGTCTTGCCAAGTTGCCCAGGTGGGTCTCTAACCCGTGGGCTCAGGCAATCCACTCACCTCAGCCTCTCAAGGCACGGGATTACAGGCTGAGTCACCGAGCCCAGCGACCTTTTTTCTTGTGTCCAAATTCCTAACTAAAAGGCTTGGGAAGTTGCTGCCTAATAAAAACTTGCCAAGAAGGGTTTTATTGCCCTATTACCCTATACACTAAGTGTATTTCCCAACCTGACTCTGGTATAGTATCATATAACAAAAAGAAAAGGCTATTCAAATAAAAAATTTTTTAAAATATGGATGTAAACTGGGATCAGTGACTCAGCCTGTAATTTCGTGCCTTTGGGAGGCTGAGGTGAGTGAATTGCCTGAGCCCACGGGTTTGAGACCCGCCCGGGCAACTTGGCGAGACCTCTTCTCTACAATAAATCGAAAATTAGTTGGGCGTGGTAGCACGTGCCTGTAGTTCCAGCTACTTGGAAGGCTGAGGCAGAAGGATCGCCTGAGCCCGGCAGGTCGAGGCTGCGGTGGCCGGGAGCAGCCACTGCACTCCAGTCTAGGCGACAGAGTGAGACTCCACCTCAAAAAAAAAAAAATTTATATATATATATATATATGGATGTAATTGACAGTGGTGAATGTTACAGGCTAAAAAGAGAAGAGGCCATTTGGTTATATTAAAAAAGTCATTTAGAAAAAATTTAGAAATTTGTATTAAGCTGAGTTGGACTAAATGTCGAAGCCATTTGAATTTAAAAGTAAACATTTTGCTTTGTCCCTCCCTCACTGTCCTTGGATCTAGTAACTGTTGCTGGTACTGGAGGGAACACAGTCATCTTTATTGAACCTCCTGATAAGGAGACACACACAAAAGATTCCGTGTCCCTGGAAATGCCTCTGTCAGACCTAGATAAGAAATGGGCTCTACTGAAACTTTCTAACACCCAGAAATGTATCTGTCCCCTTAATGTCTAAATGACAACTGCTTTCTTTCATGTCTTTGTATTAATTTTATGTATAATGTTTAATCAAACCTTGTGAACCATAACTCCTGGAAAAAGCAAAAACTGTAACCAACTGGCTAATTGTTTTTTTTTTTTTTTGAGTTGGAGTCTCACTCTGTCGCCCAGACTGGAGTGCAGTGGCCGCTCCTGGCCACTGCAGCCTTGACCTGTTGGGCTCCAGTGAGCCTTCCACCTCAACCTTCCAAGTAGCCGGAATTACAGGCATGCACTACCATGCCCGGCTGATTTTTTGATTTATTGTAGAGATGAGGTCTCGCCTGCCCAGGCGGGTCTTGAACCCGTGGGTTTAGGCAATCCACTCACCTAAGCCTCCCAAAGGCGCGGGATTACAGGCTGAGCCACCGAGCCCGGCTGGCTAATTGTTTTTAAAGCTTGTGAACATCAGGTGTTACCTAAGTAAGAAACTTAAAGTCAAATACATGGGCATTTTTGCCTGGAATAAGCAAAAAGTGTAACCAACTAGAAAGTATGTAGCCCCAAATTATTCAAGGTAATTGTAACTTTAAAAAATGATAAGATTAATGTAATCTGAGCACTGGGTTTTGACAGTAACTGTTTGGGGTCTAAACACTGGTTAGAAAAGAAACCTGGGCTTGGGCACAGTGGCTCACGCCTGTAATCCCAGCACTTTGGGAGGCCGAGGTAAGAGGATTGTCTGAGTCCATGGGCTCGAGACCAGCCTGGGCAACTTGGTGAGATCTCATCTCTACA
>NW_007258394.1:98632-106163 GCF_000164805.1 Carlito syrichta | reverse complement strand
GGAAAGAGATAAAAAAAACTGTATGTTTTATTATAAATACTGGATGGAAACATTGCTTAAACGGACAGATTTTTGTTGAATACACAGCCTGTTCCCTAATCCCATGGTATCAGAATAAACCTCCTTACTTCTCCCAGCTTTCTATCTCTTGTATTTGATAGACCGCGAGGGAAGCAGCTGATTGTTGGATTGGGCTGTAACAGATGGGATATGGACTTAATCAGATGTTCAAAAAGGGGAACTGACTGACTTCTAGCCAGGGTCTCAAAACTGGATCAAGAAAGCATTTTTTTTTTTTAAGTCAGAGTCTCACTGTCACCCAGGCTGGAGTGCAGTGGCACACTCACAGCCACCACAGCCTCGACCTGCTGGGCTCAGGCGATCCTTCTGCCTTAGCCTTCCAAGTAGCTGGAACTACAGGCATGCATCATAATGTCCGGCTAATTTTTCTTGATTTATTGTAGAAACAAGGTCTTGCCAAGTTGCCCAGGCTGGTCTCAAACTCATGGGCTCAGGCAATTCTCTCACCTGGGTCTCCCAAAGTGCTGGGATTATAGGTGTGAGCCACCAAGCTCGGCCAAGAAAGCATTTTTTTTGAGTTGGAGTCTCACTCTGTTGTCCAGACTGGAATGCAGTGGCCACTCCCGGCCACGGCAGCCTTGACCTGCTGGGTTCTGGCGATCCTCCCGCCTCAGCCTTCTGAGTAGCCAGAATTACAGGCGCGCACTACCACGCATTTTTTTTTTTTTAAAGCAAACTACTATAAGCAGTACCTTCAGCAGAACTGGCAACATCCTTATGCAGGGAATGTCAATGGTGTGTGTTAGGGTACGGATGGACAGGGTGAAGGTGGAGAGGAGGAGAGGGGAGGCACGCAGCATGGTAACCCAGAGATCCAAGTAGATGCAAAGAATTGCAACACACAAAAATGTTAAGAAAGAAAAGTTTATTTAAATGTAAATTAGAGCCGGGCTCGGTGGCTCAGCCTATAATCCCACGCCTTTGGGAGGCTGAGGTGAGTGGATTGCCTGAGCCCGCGGGTTCGAGACCCACCTGGGCAGCGAGACCTCATCTCTACAATAAATCAAAAAATCAGCCGGGCGTGGTAGCGCATGCCTGTAATTCTGGCTACTTGGAAGGCTGAGGCGAAAGGATCACCAGAGCCCAGTAGGTCGAGGCTGTGGTGGCCGGGAGCGGCCACACTCCAGTCTGGGCGACAGAGTGAGACTCCAACTCAAAAAAAAAAAAAAGTAAATTAGAGAGAGAAAGAGAAGGAAGAGAGAAGACTCACCTCCCCAAGGTGGGGGAGGGTGTCAAAGCCAGGAAGCATGACAACAGCCATAGCTCAAAGAGCACATGGCCACACCAGAGTCTAGCAAGGCAATGGCTGCTGGTTGCTTGTGGCTGAATACTTTTAACCATTCCCCTAGATGGGGAAGATCATTAAGGTGATTGGGTGGTGGTCTGCTTCCACAGGTCATCACAAAGGGCCAGACAAGTGCAGGTACTGATGATGTCAGGTGATGGACAGCAGGCCGATGGGTGAGTTAATCACATGATTGCTAGTGGGGATTTCCTGCAAGAGACTTGTTAGACATTTGCAACTCACAAATTCCTCGACCAAACGTAGGGTGGTCGTAACTTTTATGACTTTGGCCTTAACAAGGAATCAAAAGTTTACTAGAGATTATTATGCTAAACCATGAATGGTTGGGCTGTCCTGGTCTTGCATCTAAAGGAGATTTGCTGAGGGGGGATGGGATGGGATGGGCTGCTTCTTGTTTTGCAGTAGAATATCTGCATGCTTTCTAATGGTTATGCTGAGGCAAAAAGACTAAACTAAGAATAAGCTAAGTTTCTTCTAGTTTTCTATAGGTACCTTTCAGTGTCTGTACTTATTAATGATTGTCAGTGTTGAAATGATACCCTGCTATGGGCTGCTGTGTCTGGTGGATCAGGAAGGGAGCAATGAAGCAAGCAGCCTAATAATTTATAAAACTATAACTGAGGCGTGAGGTGTTTTCTAGTCACTCCCACCTAAGAGGAATGTTGACTAAAGAAAGTTTAACCAGCCAGGCTCGGTGGCTCAGCCTGTAATCCCACACTTTGGGAGGCTGAGGTGAGTGGATTACCAGAGCCCGTGGGTTCGAGACCCGCCTGGGCAACTCCGCGAGACCTCATCTCTACAATTAAAAAAAAAAAAAAATTAGCCGGGCGTGGTAGTGCATACCTGTAGTTCCAGCTACTTGGAAGGCTGAGGCGGAAAGATTGCCGGAGCCCAGCAGGTCGAGGCTGTGGTGGCCAGGAACATGCCACTGCACTCCAGTCTGGGCGACAGAGTGAGACTCCAACTCAAAAAAAAAAGAAAATTTAACCAAGAGACTCATCAGGCCTGGAAAGGATGCTTGAGAAAGAACTTTGATGTCTTGCAACTTCACTACAGTGTGTCTGTGTGGATGTATATTTATTTATTCTGTTTGTGATGTATTGGGCTTTCTAAGGACTTAGGTTTCTTGACAACTTTGGAATATTATCAGCTATTCTATCTTTGAACATAGCCAGTTATTTAAAAAATTATTTTCTTCAACTCCTAATAGACGGAGGTGAGAACTTCTAGTTTTTTCCTCTATGCCTCTAAAACTCTTTTGCATTTCAATCTTTATATCTCTGTGCAGGAGGGTTGTCAGGTCATCTAGTATGCAAAATTATTTGAAACAAAGTCCTGCCTACCACTGTTGATTGGTCCAGAAATAGGCATTCGACCTCAACCAGGCCAACCAAGGCCTCTTCCTGAGATTGTTTTGAATTGGAACTAAGGGCAAAGCTACTAGATGTGTTCTGACAGTCTTTTAGTATCTGGTTACAGTGGCTTCTAAGACCCAGCTGCATCCCTGCTGTTCAAGTATTTACATAAGATCATTCCAATAATTTCCCCCTTTACTCAAATTAGTTTGATCTGTCTCTTATGTTGATGAAGAGTTTTAACTAATGCATAGGACTATTTAAAAATTTCCAAATACCTTTTCAGACAGGGAGTGAGGAACTGCAGAGCAAGGACAGTATGAAATTTGAGAGTTTTGTTTTGTTTTTTAATGTTGGGATTACAGTTCTATTATTATTATTATTATTATTTTGATTTATTGTCTTGCCAAATTGCCCAGGCTGGTCTTGAACCCATGGGCTCAGGCAAACCTCTTATCTCAGTCTCCCAGTGTGCTGGGATTATAGGTGTGAGCCACCTCACCCAGCATTGTTTTGTTTTATAGAGGCAAGATCTCATTCAGTCTCTCAGGCTGGAGTGCAGTGGTGCAATCATAGCTCACTGCAGCCTTGAACTCCTGGGTTCAAGGGATCCCTCCCACCTCAGCCTCCTGAGTAGTTGGGACTACAAGCGCATGCCACAAAGTCTGAGGTTGTTTTTTTTTTAATGTAGAAACAGGGTCTTGATATGTTTCCCAGACTTGTCTCAAACTCTTGTCCTCAAGTAGTCCTCTCAACTCAACCTCCCAAAGTGCTGGGATTGCAGATATGGACCACTATGCCTGACCTGAAATATTTTCTAAGCTTTGTATATGTTATCTATGTATTGCTACACAACAAATTATCCCAAATTGAATGACTTAAACAACAGACATTTCTTATCCCACAGTTTTTGTGGGTCAGGAATTCAGAAGAAGCTTAGCTGATTTGTTCTCTTAAAGGTTTATCCTGAGATTTTAGACATAATGTTGGCTAGAGTTGTAATCATTTTAGGGCTTGACTGCCATAAGAGGAGCCACTCCCGAGATAACTCACTAATATGACTGTTGAGATGAGACCTGAATTCCTCACTAGTTCTTGGCAGGAGTCTTCCGTTTCTTGCCATATGGCCCTCCATAACACTGCTTTAGTGTTCTCAATACATGGCAGGTAGCATCCCTTAATCCTTAATGTGAGTGATCTCAGAAAGAGAGAGAAGAGAAAGGAAGTCATATGCATTCTATGACCTAGTCCTGGAAATGACACATCATCACTTCTGCCTTATTCTACTTGAAGAAAGTCACTAAGCCCAGCTCCATCTCTTGAAGGGAGAACTAGCAAAGAATTGTGGACATATAGTTGACCCTTGAACAACATGGGTGTTAGGGGCACTGACTCCCCATAAAGTCAAAAGTCTGCTTATAACTTATGACTCCCCCAAAACTTAACTACTCAGAGCCTACTGTTGACTGGAAACCTTACTGATAACATAAACAATTAACACATATTTTGTATGTGATATGTATTTTATACTATATTCCTACAATAAAGTAAGCTAGAGAAAAGAAAATGTTTTTATAAGAAAATCATAAGGAAGAGAAAATATATTTACTGTTTATTAAGTGGAAGTGGATCATCATAAACGTCTTCATCCTCATCGTCTTCGCATTGAGTAGGCTATGGAAGAGAAAGGGTTGGTCTTGCTGTCTCAGGGATAGAAGAGAAAAAAAAATCATTGCAAAAGTGGATCTGCGCAGTTCAAACCTGTGTTAGCTGTATTTAAATAATGCCACATTCTGTCATAGACTATAAACATCGCATTAGCCCCACTGCTCCATCTAGACCACAATTCCACCTGAATTTACAGCCTTTCTTCCTTTGAAGATCCTCATGTAAGTCTTTAGTGTCTTGTACTCCTCCATCAGGAATTACACCCAGGTTTGGCCACTCATGAAACCTGCATCATGGCTGTGGCCAAGCCTGGGAGGACTGAGGGACTGTAACACTTCCTCCAGACCCCAAACAAACCTTAGATGGTTTTCCCCAAACCTCATACTGACCTACATTTCTCACATTATGACAATATATAACATGGACACACTTCATGAGTCCCTATTCACATCAATCAGGTGTTCATTAAGAAGATACTCTTATCACTACTCAGCCACTTGATTTCTGTCTACTGTCTCCAGTCTGTCTCTTGATTTGGATGGAATAGTTGAGGGATTCTTGTAACTGAGAATGTAGAATTAAAAAATGAATTTTAGGCACCACCCCTTATTTTCTCCTCTCCCCTCCTCAACACCTACTCCTTCATTGTTTCCCTGGCACCTCCTGACATTGTGACCTTTTAACACCACACTTACTTCTCTAATCATATTCTTGCTTACAAAATTTCAGGGGTTAATCTTGAAACAAATCAGGTATGGAACCCCAACTGTGGAACCTTCTCACCTGAGGGGAGTCATGGATGATTGATCCACCACCAAGCCATAGTCAAGATGATGCCAGCCAGACCTCTGGATGGGCAATTACTCAAGATAGTCATTGAAGCAAAGACACGTAGACCCTGTACCTTGCACCACTCCCTCATGATTCCCATACCAAGTTTACCTTTAAAAGCCCCACATAAAGCTGAAAATCTGAGATGGTATTTGCAATATTAGTCCACCATCTTCTCAGGTTGCTGGCTCTTGAATAAAACTTATTTTTGAGTTTGGCTTTAGGTGACCAACACCTGGGCCTGGTCCAATTACATTCTGACTGTATTTACCCATTCTCTGCCCATTGTCCACTGATTGATGACTATACATGAAGTGTCAACTGGATAGTCAACTGTATACATCTTCCTAGTAACAACTCCCCTGGTCCTTTCATCTTACCTCTTACAAGTCTGAGTCCAACTGTTATGCTCCAGCACCCTCAACAGAACAAGTACTGTTTCTACATCTCCCTGCTTCTCCCTGCTTCTCTGGACCCTCTACCTCCACTAACATCCTGGCAGCCAGAGGATACAAGAGAAACTATACTTTCTGCTGGTCCAGAAATTAAGGTACCCAGAGGCAGCCCATGTGGGAGATCATGAGCATGGGTTACATCCTGCTCTCCTTCTGGAAAGCACCCACCCATCTCCCACCGGTGTAGAAAACAATTATCTGTGAAGAAAGAAAGAGGAGGCTGGGCGTGGTGGCTCAAGCCTGTAGTCCCAACATTTTGAGAGGCTGAGGCAAGAGGATTGCCTGAGCTCAGGGGTTTGAGACCAGCCTGGGCAACTTGGTGAGACCTCATCTCTACAACAAATCAAAAAATAAGCTGGGCGTGGTAACACGCGCCTATAGTTCCAGCTATTTGGCATGCTCACGGCCACTGCAGCCTCAACTGTGAGCATGCCACTGCACTCCAGCCTGGGTGACAGAGAGAGACTACAACTCAAAGAAAAAAAAAAAAAAAAGAGGCCCTTAACTCCATGGCCTTTTGATACCAGCTGTCCCCACCTTGTGAATCCATCTCATCTTTCATGGCTCTACAGCAGGCCAACCCTGACTCATTCATATATCCTGCAGCCAAAGGGTTAATTTGGGGTTTGGGGAGGAGCTGAAGGAGCTATTTTCCCACCTGATCTCATTCTACCTGTGAGGAGAGATTGCAGATGGGAGAGAAATTGACCTTTGTTATAACGTCCTTCTACTCCACAGACAGAACTGAAAGTGCTGCTTAGGTCTCTCTCCACCCTCCAGGGTGATATTTAAAACATTAACAGCCAATGCTGGTTTGAATGGACCTGGGCAGATCCTGAAGGGCCCATAATGGGCCAGGCATTAGCTCTTTAGTTGTGTTAAACAAAATTATGGAAGGTCATTGTTCTGAACTGGCTCCTGCTAAAGGTCCCAACAGGCGAAATACAAACGGAGCCGGGCTCAGTGGCTCAGCCTGTAATCCCGCACTTTGGGAGGCCAAGGAGAGTGAATTGCCTGAGCCCGCGGGTTCGAGACCCACCTGGGCAACTTGGCGAGACCTCATCTCCACAATAAATCAAAAAAATTAGTCGGGCATGGTAGCGCACGCCTGTAGTTCCAGCTACTTGGAAGCTTGAGGCGGAAGGATCGCCGGAGTCCAGCAGGTCGAGGCTGCGATGGCCAGGAGCGTGCCACTGCACTCCAGTCTGGGCGACAAAGTGAGATTCCAACTAAAAAAGAAAAAAAAAAAAATACAAATAGAGTCACTAATGTTAAATGCCACAGAATTAAACTGAAACTTTAAGGAAGTATGTGAAACCCCAAATAGACCAGATTTTCCTGAAAGCAGATTCACAACAACCAATCAGAAAGAATCCGTTAACCTGAGTCACATGCCAAGGAAGTTCCCTTGGCTTTAACGTTATAAGAAAATTAACCTGAAGTAAACTGATGTTAACCAATCTGGTTTTTTCCTATGGTTCTGTTTCCTTGTTCTCACCTTGCCTGTTCTGTCACATCCAATGGAAACTCTTAGTCTATTTTATCGCATGGGATGATGACCCATTCAGGAATTGCAAACAAAGCAGATTAGGTCCATAAACTTTGTTACAATTTGTTGTAATTTTGTCTTTCGACAAAATTGAATCATGCAAATGATTCAAGAAGCCTGAAGTAAGAGGGAGCCCCCAAGGTGCCTGGTAAGTGCTGAAAGTGATTTCTTTCTTTCTTTCTTTCTTTTTTTGAGTTGGAGTCTCACTCCATCACCCAGACTGGAGTGCAGTGGCCACTCCCAGCCACTGCAGCCTCAACCTGCTGGGCTCCGGCGATCCTTCCGC
>NW_007258394.1:96264-98612 GCF_000164805.1 Carlito syrichta | reverse complement strand
TATTGTAGAGATGAGGTCTCACCACGTTGCCCAGGCGGGTCTCGAACCCGCGGGCTCAGGTAATTCACTCACCTTGGCCTCCCAAAGTGCAGGATTACAGGCTGAGCCACCGAGCCCGGCCTGGAAGTGATTTCATAGTGGTTGCCACGATTGCAGTGACGTGGCTCTCCCCTTACCTCCCTTCTAGCTACCCCCCCTCCCGTGGGGAAACAAATGTTGAGAAGCAGAATGGTTGTAATCATATGTACAGACTAAACTTTTTACCACTTTGTACTTGCTTCTCCAACTCATAACACTTCAGTCTCTTCAGGTTGTAGCCCAGGAACCAGCCTACTCTTACTTTCTGGTCTAAGTTTTGATCTTCATCCTACCCTGTTCTTTGGGTAAACTTTGGGCCTTGATGCATCCCTGCTTCCATGGGTTGTGCCGATTTCTGGATGGGGGTTTTAGTTTTCCTTGGAACCTCAGAGCTATACAATCCCAAACTCTTTCTCTACAGTGAGGTGGACTATGGAGTACTATAATAAAAGACCAAAGTATTTGCTTTCGGTAGCTATTCTAGTTAATGATCCTAGTTCCTTGGGCAACCCAAATCAGTGTATGGTAGCCAGTGCACCATGAGCTAAAAGAAGTATATTCTGCTATATTCTGAATTATAGCAGAAAACATATAGGCCTTAGGAGCAGTCACTCTCAGTTAAATAATTCTGTTACTGGGATTCTATGTCTGTTTTGTGCTGAGGCCTTTACTTCACTGTAGAAAAGGATTTCAGAATGGATGGAAAGTAATAAGGCAGTTAGTGAGTTTATTAAAAATGAAAACAGCAAAATAGTATACACTTCAAGGTGAAGTGTGGGTGAACACAAGGAAGTGTTGTATGTGGGTCTTTGGCTTGTGTTTTTTCTGAACTACAATAAGTGAAGGAGTCAAATCGTCTTATTAAAGTGATACAAAAACCCACTAATGTCTCTCCATATTACAACAGCCCCTAGAGAGGGGCATGGCGGGGATTCAAGCACTCCTGTACTTTCCTGAGCCCATTATTGAGAGACCCCCATGTCTTCTATACACTCCCAGTAAGTAGCTTCACGGGATACTTGACTTTCCAGCAGACTATAGCTAAAGATGTAAATCCTTATTTACTCCCTTTCATTGAACTATACAGTATGTGATTTGCATGACTTTTGCAATGCATGATGTCTTAGGCTTTGTAAACTTTTCTTTACTCTAAATGTCACTATCTAAATGTAAAATGCAGCTGTAACTTAAGTTCTATACAATGTTTTGCTGGTCATGTGGCTAATGTATAGGTACCTACAACTAGGGACTATAAAAGTAAACTGTAAAAGCCTGGAGGGTGAGCAGAACCATTTTAGAAAGACCTCAAGTCTGGCTCTGCTCCCTGGACTCGAACTCAGAAATAAACTTCTTTTTACCAGTTCCCTGCCCCTTTGATTTATTGTATCAAGGTGAGCAGCTGAGTGTTACTCGGACCATAACAAAAGGGGTGGATTTTTTTTTTTTTTTTTGAGTTGGAGTCTTACTCTGTCGCCCAGGCTGGAGGGCAATGGCATGCTCCTGGTCACTGCAGCCTCGACCTGCCGGGCTCAGGTGATCCTTCCTCAGCCTTCCAAGTAGCTGGAACTACAGGCATGCGCCATCAAACCCAGCTAGTTTTTTGATTTATTGTAGAGATGAGGTCCCGCCAAGTTGCCCAGGCTGGTGTCGAACCTGTGGACTCAGGCAATCCTCTCACCTCAGCCTCCCAAAGTGCTGGGATTATAGGCGTGAGCCACCGCGCCCAGGCTTTTCCGTTCTTTTAAAAATAAACTTACTTTCATTTTACTTTGTCAGCTTGCTCTTGAATTCTTTGCTGTATGGAGCCAAGAAACCCACCAGGCTTCTAGGGTTGGATCCCATCTTTGGGGTCCCCTGTCTGTATCATTGGCAAACGTGGTCACTGTGTAGCCAGATGACGTTTAAGCAGTTGCAAAAGTGTGCCTAGGGCCTGTAACATTACAAGGAGATGAAGAGCGCTTACAGCCAATACTGGGTTTATCGCCTTGTTTGGGAATTTCTTTCCCCGTTCAAGAGTTTGGTGGCCGGCCGCGGTGACGGTGGCCGGCCGCGGTGACTCACGCCTATAATTCCAGCACTTTGGGAGGCTGGGTGAAGGGAGGGCCTGAACCTCTGGTTCGAGACCAGCCTGAGCAACTTGGCAAGACCTCCTCTCTACAATAAATCAGTAAATTAGCTGGGCGTGGTGGCGTGAGCCTGTAGTTCCAGCTACTTGGAAGGCTGAGGTGGAAGGATCGCTGGAGCCCAGCAGGTCGAGGCTGCGGTGGCCG
>NW_007258394.1:84920-95638 GCF_000164805.1 Carlito syrichta | reverse complement strand
CGGAGGACGGCGGGGGTGTCCGGGCTTGAGGCTGCGCCCGGGGCGGGGGATCCGGCGGTGGGTGCTGCCCTGCCACGCTGAGGGAGTGTCGGGACCCAGTTCGCCTCCCGGGCGTCCGGGGTGGAGAATGTGGAGTCCTGGTTTCCCGGGGCTTTATCTTGTCACCCAGTTATGCAAATAGAGCGTATTCCTTAGACACAATTAGATCACACTGGAAAGCGAGAGAAAAGTAAAAGTAGCCGCAGTCCGGAAATCTTAGTTTCCAGGCCTCCTGTCGTTTAAAACGTTGGCGCACAATTAAGCACGCTGACGTACGCGTGTATAAATGTTTTTATTATGAATGAGATCGTACTGTAGCTTTAAAAAAAAAACCTTCTGTTAGTATTATTGTGATGAAACAACTTATCGTGCAAAAATACACATAACTTTTGTCATGCACGTCATCAACATTTACCATTTTAACCATGTGGAAGTGTATAATTCAGTGGCATTTATTATACTAATTTCCTTTTTTTAGAAAAACTATGATCTCTTGAACTTATGGGATGTATTTGTTCCTCTTTTGGTTAAAATTGGTGCTGGTATTATGACACCACTAACATTTTTTTTTTTTGCCACGATGCTTAAAACTGTGTTTGCAGCTTATTTCTGTAGGGCACATTTATATGAAGCTGTATGCGGTCAACAAGTGGGGTTTGTGTAGAAAATGAGCAATAGCTTGTTTGTTACGGTGATTATCTTTCAGAATGCAAGAACTAGTGTATAAATTGCAGTTTCTAAACAAAGGCAGAGTTCTAACCTACAGCTTTTTGTAGTGTGGCAAGATTCTTTACACAGAGGCGGGACATCAAGGCTTCTTTGCTAGTGTTGTAGTCGAATTGCAAGTATTAAGGAGTCGCCATCATACTGAGAGTTAAATTTCAGAGTCCTTTATTGCCAGCGGTCATGCCAGGGAAACTCTCCACCCTGAATGAAGCAAGCAAGGGGTTTATAAAGGGCAAACCACAATTTCATAGAGTCCGGTGGGGTGCAAACAGGAAATTTTGGTTACAGAACAGTTAACAACAGTAACAATTACAGAACAGTGTATCTCAAGCAGTTACAGAACAGCTTATCTGGGCTTTCCTCCAAGCAGGATGTGGTTTACTGCTTACTGAAAGGTTGGGGTAGCCACACAGAGGAGTGGTGAGAGGGGAAACTGAGAGGCAAAATGGGAGATTTACTATAATTGGAGTTACCACAGTTGGTTTGCTAACAGGCATTTCATTCCCTCCTTTTAGTTCTTCATGAGTTAAAGCATTGACTCATCTATTACAGGTAGGGGGTTGTAATGGGCCCGCATATACATGCGTTTTACAGAAGTGATTCATTTTTTTTACAAACCGAACTATCCAATTTAATATACAGGGCCCGATGAGTAGGCTGAGAAGGAGAAGAAACAGGGGACTGGCCAGACCTGTAATTAAAGTGGTTAGCCATGGGTTCCAGTCAAACATGGCTTGAAACCAGGATTTGTTATTTTTTCTTTCCTTTTGTCTCCTGTCTAAATTTTCTTGGACTCTCTGGAGGGTGTTTTTGATGATTTCTGATTTATTGGTACAAAAACAACAGGGCTCTCCCAGCGATACACAGAGTCCTCCTTGAGATAGGAATAATAAGTCCAGACCTCATTGGTTTTGGAGCACCACCTCTGCTAAGGATTCAACCTGGTTGTGGAGTTGGTCCATGGTGAATTGAAGGTTACCTATGTCTGTGTCAATTTCTTGAGCTAGATTTGACAGTCGTGATTCACTGCGGACCAAGGCTATGGTGCTCAAAGCAGTGGTCCCAGCCACACTGAGACCTGGTAAAGCGGGAACAAGCAGGGGGGCTGCTCGTTTCCAGCAGGCCGGAAGACCAGGAGCAGTGAGTAAATGGGTTCCTTCCGGGCCACTGTAGGCATATACCCGAGGGAGTACATGAACCACAATACATAAGGTAGGCTTATTTTTAGTTTTTCAGTACTGACACATTTGGTAAGGCCTGTAGAACATGCCAACCAGGTGTTGGCATGAGCCATATAAGCCTTAGAGTCTGAGAGGGTTAGGGTGAGAGAGGGGTTGCAAATATAAACAGGAGACACAGTCAAATTGAAGCTTGAAGTTAAAGCACAAGATGCATTGCCAGTTATGTCTCTTACTGTGATGTGAATTACCTCTGGAGGTCATTTATTATTGTTGCTAACAATGGGGGCCTCAACCCCAATGCCTACATATTAAGAAGGTCTGGATTTTAAGCAAAGCCAATAATCTGAAGCTAATTGGGGCAGAGTAACATTGAGCCATCGATGTATGTTTGTTAGCATTGGGAGAAGACTGGGGGACTGTTGAGCTAGTTTTGGGTATTGCATAGGTGAGCCTGGGATAGTACCATTGTCTGTGGGGGGTGGAGGTTGGTGATAACTGAACAAAGCGTCTCCTAGTTCCGCCAGTGACCCTGTAGGCCTGGTCAGGACTTTGTAGGAGAGCGTATGTCACTGGATGGTGAGCAGGGCACTTTGGTTATAGCCAGTTACATAAGCTTGTATACCACAGGTGTAGCCTGTATCCCAAGAATAGTGGAGGGTATTGGTAATTTCTATGTATACAGGTACCTGAGTGGGTCTGGGTAGGAGGCCCACCAGAGAGTGATTTGGGAGGTGTCATTAGGTCCCCCATTGTAAGTAGTGATAGTGACACATTTCCAATATGGACAGAAGATGTGATCGGCCTGATCACATTGTTGGTCAGTGGGACTCCTGGGGCAGAGATAAAAGTCTTTTGTCTGTAGAGGGATGTAGGGAATCTGTTTATTATTAAGGGCAACAGAGTATAGCCAGGTGTTTTCTTTTTCAGTACTTAATAGGGACAGTAGGTCGAATAGTTCGACCTTAAATAACACAGACAGCTCCTCTCCATATGTCCAATTTTGGCTGGCCAGGACCTTCCCTGATGTAAAGGATGTCAGGGAAAAGGAATAGACTGAATGTTGAGCATCTCCATGAGGGAGAAAACAGGCTACGAAATACCACCAGAGCAAGAGAGTTTTAGCTTGAGGGGGTCTTGTCCAGGCATAACAGTTCATCATTGACTGTTGTCCTTGGCTTCCTTGGTACGGGAGTGATGAATCCAAGCAGGTATTCCATTAACCTTGAGTGCTGTAGGAGTGGTGAGGACAACAGTGAATGGTTCTTTCCATGCAGGGGTTAATCCCTCCTTCTGGAACTTTTTGATGTAGACCAGATCCCCAGGCTGGAATGCATGACAGGGTGTGGAGGATGTGGCTGGTAAAACGGTACAGACTTTGGAGTGTATGGCAGCCTGGACCTGTTGGAGAGACTGGAGATACTTTAACAGAGACTGATTAGTAATTTTTTCAAGTAACTGGGGTAGTAAGGGAGGAGTTCTCCGAAACATGATTTCATATGGGTTAAACCCAGCCTTGTAAGGGGTACATGGGACTCGAAGGAGGGCCAAAGGTAAAAGGCTTATTCACTTTTTACTGGTTTCCATTATTAATTTGGTTAAAGTAGTTTTTAGGGTCCAGTTCATGCGTTCTACTGCCCAGAGCTCTGTGGTTGGTAGGCATAGTGTAACTTCCACCTTATGTTTAATGCTCTGCTAACCATTTGAGCTCTGGACAAGGTAAAGGCAGGACCACTGTCAGAACCAATAGAGGGGGGGAGTCCAAACCTGGGGATAATTTCATTTAATAAGTATTTTGTGACCGTTAGTGTGGTTTCACTTTTTGTGGTAAAAGCCTCCGTCCACCTCAAAAAAGTATCTACAAAACCAGTAGATATGTGTAACTTGCATGAGGGGGTTTTACCTCAGTAAAGTTCACTTCCCACATTTCTCCAGGGCTCAGTCCCTAGGCCCTAACACCAATGGGCGGTTTTAGTCCTTGTCTTGCATTTACTTGTGCACAGGAAGGACATATTTTAGCGGCTGAAGTGGTGAGACCTCTTAGATTTTGGATATAGTAGAACCGGCTCAGCATTTCAGCCAGTTGGGTACCTCCCAAGTGTGTGGTAGAGTGAAGTTGATTTACCAGAGTGTGTCAAAGGGCAGCTGGAAGGATAATTTTAGAGTCCTTGGTTATCCACCATCCCAATGTCTCTTTTTGTGCCCCCGATTGGCTGGCCTGTTGTTCTTCCCCCTAGGTGTAGGTGGGTTGTTCTGGGAGTGAGGGGACGAATGAGTAGGATAGTGAGGGGCTTTACTGGGAGCTTCACTGCCTCCCGAGCTGCCTGGTCAGGTAGGCGATTGCCTATTGCCTCTGGAGTGCCAAATTTTTAGTGTCCTCTGCAATGAATGACTGCCACCTCTCGGGGGAGCCTTATAGCTCCTAAAAGGGCTAAAATTTCCTCTTTGTTTTTTATTGTCTTATCCTTCATGTTGCGGAGTTTTCGTTCCTGGTAGATCATGGCATGGACATGAAGAGTAGCAAAAGCGTACCTATTATCAGTAAAGATATTTACCTGTTTTCCTGTTCCCCAGTGCAGGGTTTGGGTCAAAGCAATTAGCTCAGCCTTCTGGGTGGATGTGCTGTTGGGCAAAAACTGTGACCATATTACATCCCGAACCGTGGTCACCACTGCACCAGCCTTGCGGACTCCCTTTACCACCAGACTGCTGCCATCTGTGAAAAGATCAACATCAGTTCAGTCCAGGGGAGTGTCCCGAAGATCGAGACAGCTGACTTGAGAGACATCGAACACATCCTTAAAATTATGAACTGGCATCTCTGGATTATCATTGGGCATTAAAGTGACTGGATTGAGGCTCTGAGTAGGAGAGAAAGTTAATCTAGACTGGTCCAGTAGGAGGCTTTATATTGGGTGATATGAGCATTCGACATTCAGTGGCCAGAGGCCTCCCGAAGTAGGGGCTCTGCAGCATGGGTAACGGTCAGGGTTAGGTTTTGACCAGAAGTCAGTTTTTCCACTTGCTTAACCAGTATAGCTGTGGTGGCAATGTCTCAAAGACAGGATGGCCATCCAGAGGCCACTGGATCCAACTTTTTGGACAAATAAACTGCCAGTTGCCACCAGGGTCCTAAGGTTTGGGTAAGAACCCCCTTTGCTATTCCCCACTATTCATGAATAGACAAGTGGAAGGGCTTGGTTACATCTGGGTGGGCCAAAACCAGGACTTGAGTAAGAGCTATCCTTAACTGCTGGAACTCTTGTTCTTCAGTGGCAGTCCATGTCAGAGGTTGATTCCCTGTTGTGACTGAATATAGGGGCTTGGTAAATTGCAAATCCCAGGATCCATGACTGACAGCATCCTGCTGCCCCCAGGAATTCCTGTACCTGTTTTTTGGGGGTTGGGGTAGGGATTTGGAAAATTGCCTCCTTCCAGGCCATGGTTAGGGTTCTTTTACCCTTTTTAGCCAATATCCTAAATAGGAGACTTCGGCCAAGCAGAGTTGAGCCTTCTTAGCTGATACATGGTAGCCTGGGTCCTGGAGGAGCTGCAACAAATCATTGTTGTCCTTTAAGCAAGTGTTTATGTCTGTTGTAGCAAGCAAGATATTACTTATATACTGGAGCAGAGTACAGAAGGTGTAAGGCACAGAACCCTGTTAAGTCCTGTTGCAAGGCTTCCCCAAAAAGAGTAGGGGAAGTTTTGAACCCTTGTGGCAGCCGGGTCCAAGTCAGCTGACTGGTATCCCCTGAGTCAGGATCCATCCATTCAAAGGCAAAAAAGGGATGGCTGACAGGATAGGGGATGGAGAAAAATGCGTTTTTTAGATCTAAGACAGTGCAGACTTGATGCTGCAGAGGAAGTAGGCTAAATAACGTATAAAGAGATGGTGGGATGGATAGTTTTGACTTGCCTGTTAACCTCTCTGAGGCTCTGGACTGGTCAATAATGAGACGTTCCTGGTTTTTGAACTGGCAAGAAGGGAGTGTTCCATGCCGATTGGCAGGGGGTCAGGATATTAGCCTTTAAAAGTCTTTTGATATGAGGAACAATTCCCCTTCATGCCTGCAAGCTCACATGGTGCTGGCATATTCTGACCGGGGTGGCTGATGCTAATAGACTCACCACAACTGGGGAATGGTGTTTTGCCAATCCTGGTGGGTTAGTCTGTGCCCAAACTAGAGGATGTTCTTGTTGTAGTTGTTGAAGCGAACAAGAGGATGTTCTTGTTGTAGTTGTTGAAGCGGCCAGAGGATTAGAAGAGGTTAGAAGGTACTCTTCAGAGAGAGGAACGGTTAAGAGCATTTGATAGGTAGGAGGGACAAACATTTCAGTCTTGTCTGGTGAGAACACAATGGTTGCTGTCAGTTTATGAAGCAAGTCCTGGCCCATTGGGGGGTAGGGTCAATCAGGGGCTATTAGAAATGAGTGAGTAACCTGTTTCTGCCCTAAATTAACTGTCTGGCTGGAAGTAAACCAACAGTCTCTGATTGTACCTGTCACCCCTTGAACAGCATTCCGTTTGTTTGACATGGGCTCCAGGGATGTTTGTAGGAGAGTTCTGTCCCAGTGTCTACCAGAAATCAGACCGATAGCTGCAGTTATCATGGGCTCTTAGGGGCCTAAAGAAAAAGAGCCCTGGCCCCTTCAGTCTGACTCATTTTCTGAACCCGCCCCCACAGTCGGCAGGGCCAGGACTGACTTCAGGCGGCAGGAACAGTACTTTTTTCAGTGACCAAACTCTTTGCAATATGCACATTGATCTTTAGCCAACGGGGAACACCCAGTCCCTTTTTGTCCCTTCCTGTTTTCCCCTTTTTTCTGGTGAGTTGGCTTTGAATTAGGCTGGGTGGCCTGAAGGGCAGCCACCATTATTTTTGCCTGTAGCTTGGCCATTTTATCTGTTGTCTAAGCCGCCTGTTTTTGTTTTTTGGCATCCTGGTTATTAAAAACTTTTTGGGCCACTTCAGACAGCTGAGAGATATTCATTCTTGTGAAACCCTCTAGTTTTTGCGACATTTTTGGGATGTCAGGGGCTGACTGAGCCACAAAAGCTAGATTAACAGCCTGAGCATTTTCAGATGCCAAGGGGTCAAATGGAGTATAGGCATGGAACACCTCTCGGAGACGTTCAGGGAACCCCGGTGACTCCTTGGGACCCTGAAGAATCTCAGTGGTCTTTGAAAGACTGATAGGCTTCTGGGCCCCTCCCCTCAAAGCAACCAATAGAGTCTGGTGATAAGTGTCTAATGCCCTGGATCTCCCTGGAGTGTTAAAATCCCAATTGGGAAGGGAAGTGGGAAAAGATTCCCTTAAAACTTTCTGAACATCCTCTTCTATACCAGTGAATGAGGCCAAGGTAGACTTTCTAGCCTCGACTTTGATTAGCTCCAGTTGCTCAGAGGTAAAAAGAGTCAGAAGGAGTTGCTGACAGTCATCCCAGGTGGGACAATGGGTATGCATAATAGACTAGACTAGAGAGGGGTTTTTCTGAAAACAGGGGATTTGGGGCCTTCCAGTTGTACAAATCAGAGGTGGAAAAGGGAACATACACCAAGAAGGGCCATTCATCCCGGTCCATCCTCTGTGGAGGGGTAACTTCTAGAGGGAAAGAAGAGGGGCTGGTTTCGTTCGGGACCAGAGGCAAGAGGTGGGGAGGGCGGGGAGAGGTGGAAGAAGTGGCTGAGTGAGGAAGTCGGATTGTAGGGAGGAGGAGAAAAGAGGGGGATAGGTTCATCAGGGTCATTGGGGGGCAAAATAGGGGAAGGCTTAGGGGTAGATGAACGTGAGGGGACAGGACAGAGGGACTTAAAGACAAGCAGATGGGTTGGACTCGAGACTCAAGGGACCATACTTTTAACCAGGGAGGGGATTCTGAACCAAACCCAGCCACTGGTCAGTATAAGGGAATTGGTCTGGCTTACTGGGAGTTCCTGTGATGGCCTTCCAAACTGACTAACATGACCATCCAGAGACCCAGTAGAGGGCCACCCAACATCAGATGAAGGCCAGTCAGTCTCAGAAGGTTTGGAACCTTTCTTTTGAAAGATGGACACTGTAGTTCTCACTAAATCCAGCAGAGAAGTTTTTATCATACAGTCCAGGAGACTGGAGGGTTGAGAAGGACCTGATCCCATACTGAGAGAAAACAAATGGGAGAGAAAGGCAGTGAGTCAGATCCGAAGGTTTGAGAGAGGTATATGGGAAGAATGCAGTGTTAAGGAGGAGAATTGAGAGTAAAGAGTCAGATGTTTCTATTCAGTCAACGGCTTGACTTATTGAACAGTGACTCAGGGGTGGCCTGGTCAGGCCGGGTTCCCCCAACAAACAGAGATATAGACAGAAACTGAACAGAAATCTTACCTCCAAGGAGATACAGAAGGACTCAAATATGTTTGGGTGAAGGGAAGTTGGTGATCATTTCAGATCCCTTTGGGCCAGAAGAAGGGTTACAGGGCCCTGGAACATCTCAGGGTGAGCCTCCCCTATAACTTCTCAACCAAGCTGGGGACAGCAGAGTGAGGCTGTTTCCTGAGCTTTGGCAATCTCGCTGGGGCCTCAAATGTTGTAGCAGAATTGCTAGTATTAAGGAGTCACCATCACACGGAGAGTTAAATTGCAGAGTCCTTTATTGCCAGCAGTCGAGAGCAGACTCATACCAGGAAAACTCTCAACCCCGAATGGAGCAAACAAGGGGTTTATAAAGGCCAAACCACAATTTCATCAGAGTCGGGTGGGATGCAAACATGAAATTTGGGTTGCATAACAGTTAGCAGAACAGTAACAATTACAGAATATCTTGAGCAGTTACAGAGCAGCTTATCTGGGCTGTTCAGTTACAGAACAGTTAACAGAACAGTAGCAATTATAGAACAGTTTATCTTGAGCAGTTACAGAACGGCTTATCTGGGCTTTCCGCCAAGCAGGATGTGGTTACTGCTTACTGGAAGGTTGGGGCAGTCACATGGAGGAGGGGTGAGAGGGGGAACTGAGAGGCAAAATGGGGGATTTACTATAATTGGAGTCACCACAGTTGGTTTGCTAACAGGCATTTCACCAGGAAGCAGCACTTATTTGTGCTGGCACTGTCTTAGCGAATTCACATCTGAAGGCTGAGCCCTGAGCTCAGGGGGGCATTGCCTTATATACTTTGTTTCCCTTTCTTTACATTCTAGTCTTTTTGTCCCCCTTATAAGGCAACATATTGGCAATATACATATTGATTGGGCATTTCATAGCTCAAGGTTGCAGCAGGGTTACAATGTGCACTGTGATTTGCACCACATTCCTTTCTGTCTAACACATTCCTTTCTTTCTATTCTGGGAAGGCCCTTATCTCTTTGTTTTAGGAGAGCCTCTATCATGTTAGTGCACTCTGACTTGCATAGACCGGAGAGGTCAGAGCATGGTCTCCTTTCTCATTTAAAAGTAGTGTCCAAGACAGAATTATCATTCTGTCTCAGACTATTTGCAGTTCAAACTTGAAAACTCAACATTAGGTCAGTTGTTTTGCAAGGAAGTTGATTAAGCAATTTGAGGAACTTCCATGTGTATGTGTCTGGGTGCATATGCAGGAACTGAAGAATTAGGCTGTTCTTGTATATTATCTTAACGCTGAAGAAAGACAAATTTTGGTTTAAAAAAATCCATACCCTTCTCACTGTAAACTGAAAAGATGGGAATGTTTTGAAGATAATCCTCAATATGCACTTAAAAAGGAAACTGACAAAAGCTTGAGAAATGGTACTACCTCTTTCACCAGCAGGTTTTCCGTGATTTCTGGTATCCAGGAAGTATTTGTGCTTAAGCATTCTGTGATGTCAGAGTTGCTTGGAGTAAAAATGCATAAAGTATAGTAAAACATAACTCACTGTATTTTTAAATATTTTGTATTGGAAACACTCCAAAAGGGGTGTTGTGTACATTCTTGTGACCCTAAGGTGAATTGTTAGACTTTCCATAAGATTGAATTAATGAGCTTATTTGTTTTTCCTTCCCGGTCTTAAACTACTTCTCCCCTCTTCTTTTACTACATAGCACTATCTAACATGCCATATATTTTTCTATCTCCCATAAGCTCCTTGTTTAGGCAGTACATTTTGTCTACCTTATTCACTGCCTTGATCTTCGTGTAAGGGACATAGTAGTTGCTCAATAAATATTTGTTAAATTAATGAAAGAAGGAATCCAAACTTGGAGATAAGAGAAAATTGACAGTGTTTAATGTCCTGATTTTTTTGAAGAGCTCATTGGCAATTTAAGAGTATACCAATGTCCTCGAGGCTAGAACATTTCCTTGTAGAGATAGAGCCCTCATGGCATGTGCTGAGCTTAAAACTTGTATCTTTCACTGTTTCAGGCTTGATGTGTACTCCTTTGTTTTATTATTTATTTTCTTTTTTTTTTGAGTTGGAGTCTCACTGTCGCCCAGACTGGAGTGCAGTGGCCGCTCCCAGCCACTGCAGCCTCGACCTGCTGGGCTCCGGTGATCCTTCCACCTCAATCTTCCGAGTAGCTGGAATTACAGGCGCGTGCTACCACGCCTGGCTAATTTTTTGATTTATTGTAGAAATGAAGTCTCGCCTGCCCAGGCGGATCTCGAACCCGCGGGCTTACGCAATTCACTCACCTCAGCCTCCCAAAGGCGCGGGATTACAGGCTGAGCGACCAAGCCCGGCGTTTTTAATGTCTTAAAGGGAACTTTTTTTTTTAAGGAGTCTCACTCCGTCGCCCAGACTGGAGTGCAGTGGCCGCTCCCGGCCACCGCAGCCT
>NW_007258394.1:67381-84900 GCF_000164805.1 Carlito syrichta | reverse complement strand
TCTGGGCGACAGAGTGAGACTCCAACTCAAAAAAACAAAAAAAAAATCATAAATCAATGGCGTTCACTCATGTCCCCAGGTTTCTGTATTTCAGATCCCATGAGGGTGAGGAGAGTGGATTTTCCGCCTTCTATTTAAGCACTAAGTGGGGAGTGTATACCACACTGACCCTGTAGGATGTACAGTGGATCTGCTGACTGTAGGGCATCTTTGCATTGCAAGGGGCTAGATCTTGTATACGTAATGCTCTCTCAGATAATTCTATCTTGGACACTACTTTTAAAAGTAAACACTGGACCAGGCTTGGTGACTCAGCCTGTAATCCCAGCACTTTGGGAGGCTGAGACAAGTGGATTCCCTGAGCCTGCAGGTTTGCGACCTACCTGGGCAACTTGGCAAGACCTCATCTCTACAATAAATAAAAAATTAGCCAGGCGTGGTAGCATGCGCCTGTAGTTCCGGCTACTTGGAAGGCTGAGGTGGAAGGATCGCTGGAGACAGCAGTTCGAGGCTGCGGTGGCTAGACCTCTTGAGCTTGGTTGGTATGGTGTCTGTTCTCAGCAACCTTGACTCATGCGCTGCCCCTCCCCTGGGTTGTACTTACCTACCTTTTATTGATGGCTGCACGTCCTGACCACCCAGTGAACAATGAAATAGTTAAATTGATGCATAAGGATCTAGTATATTCCTTTGAGGTGCTGTATGGTATTTCGTCCTACAAAATTCTACACTTTTATTTAGCCATATTGATGGATAAGTAGGTTAATTTCAATATTATGCTATTACAAAGAATATTCTAGTGAACACTGGTGTAAATGTCTAAATACCTGTGCAAAGTGTTTTTTCATGGTAGATTTTTTTTTTTTTTTGAGTCGAAGTCTCATTCTGTTGCCGACTGTAGTGGCATGCTCATGGCTACCGCACCTTCAACCTGCTAGGTTCAGATGATCCTTGCCCCTCAGTCATCCAAGTAGATGGAACTACAGGCATGTACCACCACGCCCGGCTAATTTTTTGATTTATTATAGAGATGAGGTCTCACCAAGTTGCCAGGGTTGGTCTTGACCCGTGAGCTCAGGCAATCCTCTCATCACAGCCTCCCAAAGTGCTGGGATTATAGGTGTGAGCCACCGCGCCTAAAGGTAGATTCTTAGAAATAAAATTCCTAGGACATAAGGAATATGTCTTTTTAGTTTCATTGTGGACTTCCAACTATTCCTATTGGTTGTATGATCTTCCACTTCTATCAGTGATTTGTGTTTAGTGTTCTTTTTTCTTTTATTTTTTGGACATAGATTTTGTCATATTAATGTTTCAGATATTTTCTCCTTTTTCCATTTGTTGCTTTAAATTCTTATCCAGGTTCTTAGATTCTTTGTATTATTTTCAGCTTTATTTTTTTTTTTAATTTTTAAATTTTTTATTTTAAAGATATGGGGTACAATTCAGGGTTAGGTATACAAATGTTCATTATGCAGGTACCCTTGTTGATAAGGTATGGCCCCCCCCCCCCCAGCAGTTTCAGCTTCATTTTTTTAACCAGAATTAGTTTTTTGAGCCGGGTTCGGTGGCTCAGCCTGTAATCCCGCTCTTTGGGAGGCCAAGGTGAGTGAATTGCCTGAGCCCACGGGTTCGAGACCCGCCTGGTCAACTTGGTGAGACCTCATCTCTACAATAAATCAAAAAATTAGCTGGGCGTGATAGCACACGCGCCTGTAGTTCCAGCTACTTAGAAGGCTAAGGCGGAAGGATTGCCGGAGCCAAAGCAGATCGAGACTGCGGTGGCCAGGAGCAGCCATTGCACTCCAGTCTGGGCAACTGAGTGAGACTCCAACTCCAAAAAAAAAAGAATTAGTTTTTTGTGTGATTTTATTTATTTATTTTATTTGCCTAACCACTTGTCCAAACACAATTTATTGAATACTTGAATCTTTCCCATTGACTTATAATGGCACCTCTATCATACATCAAACTTATATATGTGTATAAGCCTGTGTCAGAATTCTATGCTCTTTCTTTTACCTATTATATATATATATTTTTTTTTTCCCCATAAAATAGAGTTTTAAGTACTATGTCTTTATATTCAAACTTGTTCGGTAGAACAAAACTTTACACATCTAAAAATTTATCTTAGTTATTCTTTTTCTCATTCATATGAATTTTTGAATATGCTTATAAAGCCTCAAGAAAAGTTATATTGAGAATTGGTTGGGATTCTACTGTCTTTGTGTGTTAACTTAGGAATAATTGCCATTTTGATGAAGTGTGTCCTCCCATACTTACACAAGATTTATTTATATCTCTTATGTCTTGTAAGAGGTTTTTGTTTTTCCACTAAGATACTGTATTTTTTTTTTTTTTTGAGTTGGAGTCTCACTCTGTTGCCCAGACTGGAGTGCAGTGGCCGCTCCCGGCCACCGCAGCCTTGACCTGCTGGGTCCTGGCGATCCTTCCACCTCAGCCTTCCCAGTAGCTGGAATTACAGGCATACGCTACCACGCCCGGCTGATTTTTTTAATTTATTGTAGAGATGAGGTCTCGCTGCCCAGGCGGGTCTCGAACCCGCGGGCTCAGGCAATCCACTCATCTCAGCCTCCCAAAGGTATTGCAAGACTTTTAATGTGTTCACCACTGAATGTCTCATTTGCTGTAGATTTCTTTTGGCTATTCCTTATCTCAGTTTGAGGATGTTTCTCTCTATTGCCTGGATTGTTAAGAATGTGCACAAAAGGGAGACAAAATTGTTTAATTTTAGAATACCAATACTGTGAATAGCTTTATGCCAATCAATGTGAAAGCCTAGATGAACACTTGAGTTTCTTCCGTTTTGCTATTTTCTTTTTTTTTTTTTTGAGTCGGAGTCTCACTCTGTCACCCAGACTGGAGTGCAGTGGCTGTATCTTATAAAGACTTGTATCTGGAATAAATAAAGAACTCCTGTAACTCAATTTAAAAAAAAAACCTTAATTTTAAAATGGGCAAAAGGTCTAAATTAACATTTCTCTGAAGAAAATATAAAAATAGCCAATAAGCACATAGGATCGTCAGCAATATTAGTCATTAGGGAACGTAGATGAACATAACAATAAGATACTACTTCACACCCACAAAGGTGGCAAAAACAAAAATTGGGTAAGAAAAAGCATCAGGAGGCTGGGCACAGTGGCACATGCCATAATCCCAGCACTTTGGGAGGCTGAGGTGAGAGGACTGCCTGAACCCATGGGTTCAAGACCAGCCTACACAGCTTGGCAAGACCGCATCTCTACAATAAATCAAAAATTTAGCCGGGCATGGTAGCATGTGCCTGTGGTCCCAGCTACTTGGAAGGCTGAGGTAAAAAGATCACTTGAGCCCAGCAGGTAGAGGCTGCAGTGGCCATGAGCATGCCACTATACTCCAGTCTGGGGACAGAATGAGACTACTCTGACTCAAAGAAAAAAAAAAGAAGTAGCAGCATCTGGGAGGATGTGGAGACACCCTCATCCACTGCTGGTGGAAATGTAAATTGGTGACAACAGTCTGACAGTTCCTGAAAAAGTTAAACATACAGTTACTACTTGACCTAGCAATTCTACTCCTAAGTATATAACCAAGAGAAAAGAAAACAGATGTCTGTACAAAAATGTGTACACAACCGTTCATAGCATCATTATTCATAATAGCAAAATGGGGTCGGGCTCGGTGGCTGGCCTGTAATCCCAGCACTTTGGGAGGCTGACGCGAGTGGATTGCCTGAGCCCACGGGGTCAAGACCCACTCGGGCAACTTGGCAAGATCTTGTCTCTACAATAAATAAAAAATTAGCTGGATGTGGTAACACACGCCTGTAGTTCCAGCTACTTGAAAGGCTGAGGTGGAAGGATCACCAGAGCCCAGTAGGGCGAGGCTACGGTGGTCGTGAGTGTGCCACTGCACTTCAGTCCAGGTGACAGAGTGAGACTCCAGCTCAAAAAAAAAAAAAAAAAGAAATTGAAAAGTTTTGAGGTTTTCAACTTATTCTTCTCTTTCAAGTTTTTGTGGCTGTATGAGTTTCTTGATTTCTTTTTTTTATAATCGATATTTTTTATTATGATATTGTGGGGTACAGTTAAGGGTTAGGTATACAAATATGTTTTGTTCAGGCACCCTTGTTGATAGAAGGTGTCTCCCCATTCCCAGACAGATGTTTACTACAATTAATCCCATCTCCCTTCCCCTCCCCCCAAGTTTCTTGATTTCAATACAAATTTTAGGTATTGATATTTCCAAAAAGATGCCACCTGGGAATCTGATAGGAATTGTGTTGAATTTTTAGGTCAATTTGGGGGAATATGCATGGGACTTGTGTTTGAAGAAAGAAGAGTAATTGGAATGTTTTTGCTGATGTCTGGATTCATTGACAGAACTTGGGAAGTCCAGAAAGGAAGGTGGCAAGAACATGCATTTTAGATGCTGCGGCCCATGTGGCTGTCTCCAGGGGACCGGAGAGAGCGACAAGACATTAATAGAGACACAGACACAAAGACAAAGAAAAACTGGGGCCAGGTGGGACACTTTCCTCTGATGGAAGAGAAGTGGCCCCGAACTAGCTCACCATGTTTATTTTATAATCAAGCACAAAGGAAGTTGGAAGGGATTCAAATTCTGTGAGGGAGCTACAGCGGAATTATGTTGCTACCTAAAAGGCAAGCTGTTCTGTGGTTATCTTCTTGTAGCTAAAGCTTTATTGTAGCTAAGACTTTATGTGCACTATGTGTACCCAGATGTGTGGGCATTTGAGACACCGTTTCGTGTAGTGGGCTGCATCCCTCATAGCCTGCCTTTGGCTAGAATGCAGAGCTTCCAAGTGAGACCTTGCCTACAAGCTTGGGGCCATTAAGTGAGACCTTGCCATTGCTTGGGCCTTTACTCAAGGCTTGCTACAGTGACAGTGCTCGTCTGCTCCCCACATCATATCCACTCCTGACATTTAGACACTAAACTTAAGGTGTTGCAGGACATCCAAGTGAAATGTCCCATAGGCAGCTGGAAGCATGTGGTAGTGGTCTAGGAGTAAAGGGAGAACTCTGAGAGCAGTGTGAAAGTGATGAGAGTCAATGAGATCGCCGATGGAGAGAAAAAGGAAGCACTAGGGCCTGATCTTCAAGGAGTGTCCATACTGAGAGTGCAGGATCAGGAAGAGGAACTAGAGCTGTAAGGGGGAAATCAGGCTTGACTGATGCTAGGGAAGCCGCTGGAGAGAGAATCTGCCCAGAAGTATAGCTTCCTTTAGAGAAGTTGAAGAGAGTGAGGGCTGGGAGGAGTGCCCAGTATTAGTGTGACCAGGAACCTTCTACTGTGTCCTCCGGGAAAAATTCATGGCACACTTGGGATAAGACCTTTATGGAACATAGGTCTCATGGGAGCCAAGGGCAGGGCTTGTCCTCATAGCTTTCTTTCCTCCTTCAAGTGTGGAAATCAGGAGACCAAGCAAAGGGGAGTGTACTTCAGATTGTCATGCCTCGGGTGCACTTGGATCTTTCTTTTTTTGTTTCGTTTTGTGAGTTCCCATGTCTGTGACCTAAGAATGGCTAGAGGTCTTGCCTCTAGAACTCTACCCCATCTCAGACTGCTCCTGTGGCTTTCCTGCCTAATAGCTTCCCTTGAAGCTGGGTTCTACACTGATATGGATGTATCCTTTTCAGTGTGTCATCCCAGCTCCTCTCTCCTACCCCTTTGCCCACTAACACACCATATTCATGCCTTCTGTACCCCTGATGACTCTTCCCTTCAGACTGAGAATGCTGTTGAGCGGTAGAAGCTTGTCATTTCAGGGTACTGCAGCATATGAGGACCTGTTTGGGGACTGTACTCAGAAGGAGTAGAAAGGTCTGTCCCTCAGTCAAAAATCTCTATACTAGAGCATGATATTGGTAAATTACTGTAGCATGGTCTCCTTGGGCAATGATTCTGTTCCCCAGTAATGTAGACTCTCCATGCTGTATATTTTCTTTACTGTATTCCTTGCCTTTTACAAATTTTTAAAATTTATTTTAAAATTACTTAATATATATATTTTTTAATTTTAAAGATGGGGGTACAATTCAGGGTTAGGTATACAAACATTGATTATGTAGGTACCCTTGCTGATGAGATGTGCCCCTCCCTCCCCTAGCAGTTTCCCTCAACTACCAATCCCACCCCCCAGTTAATTAGTATTTTAGAGATAAGGTCTTGCTATGTTGCCCGGGTTGGTCTCAAAATCCTGAACTCAGGCGAATCTCCCACTTCAGTCTCCCAAAGTGATGGTATTACAGGTGTGAGCCACCATATCCAGCCCTCTTTGTTTTAACATTTTATTGTGAACATAGGTAAACTAGAATGAACCAACAGTATGGTGAATCTCTCTGCACCCAGTTTTAACAATGATCAACATTCTCTTTACTAGTTGTTGACTGGCATAGGGTGATTAGGTAGGGCTTTAGTTGTAAGGAAACAAGAGTCACTCAAATTACTTTAAGTAAGGAGCTGTGAGTCGTAAGGCTTAAAAAACAGGAACCCAGAACAAACCAGTCAGCTAAACCAGATTGTGAGAAACAACCTTGACCTAGGGCATCCCGGGAGCCTGAATGACAAAAGCAAATGAATTTTTACTCCAGTGTTTTAGTGTGAATGCAACACAGCTGGTCCCAGCGTATCAGTTTTCTCTCTGCTTGTCCTCCTCCTGCTGCCCATTTTCTTCATTATGAGTCTTTGGTCCTTCTTGAAGCTCCTTTCCAATTCTTCTTTTTGTTCTCTCATATTGTTTGCTGTAGCTCCTGATGTATGGGCTTCTCTCTATGCATTATTTCAGCCTTCTTTGCTACTCAGAATTATCTTCATTTTGCCCAACTTCCAGGTCTGCATTTACCTATAGAGGGATTTCAATTGCTATAGCCATTACACATCATATTGTTTGGGAAGAACTTTTGTCCAGGTCATGGCAGAGGCTGATGGCCAACCTACATATAAGTTATCTTTGGGTCTGGTGTCTGTCCTTGACCTAGTCACCTGTGGTCCACCATGGGATACTCAGGTCAACTAGCCACAAAACATGATTGCTTCAGAGTCTTCTCTGCAAAGACTGGAGCAGGGCAGTTTCCTAGATGGGTTTATTGGTAGGGTGGGCCTTGTGATTGACAAATTTGGGTTAGTAGCCAACTCTACAGAGGGTGAACTTAAGAGTCATTGCCAGACCTCTTTAAGTTTTGATAGGCCAGATGATGTGATGGCTGTGGCCCTGATTAAGACATGATGAAAGGAACTAACATTTTGGTATTTAGTTATAACCATGGTTACAACAGTTACCTTCTCCCAGATTTTGTATTCAAAATTCCAGAATTCAAGGCAAATATTTACCTCTATAGATTCCTTTATCTTCTAGAGAGTCAAGATATCAAAGATATATTTTATTTTATATTTCAAACTATTTATGTTCCTCGTATTGTTTATAGGAGTACAGAACTGGCTCCTGCCAGTCCAGTGTTCCGGGGTCAGTGGCATCCCCACTTTTAGGGCTCTGTTGTCCCCTTCAGCCCTGCTCCCCAGCATTTCTGAACACACAGCTTCTGCAAATCTTGTTACTGGCCAGTTGTATAAGATCTCTCCTTTTTTGTGTACTTTCCTAATTGTACCCTCATAATATAAATCTCTATCAACTCATTCCCATCCCTTCCCTCTCTCTTTCTTATATTTTACTTGAGATATTTGCCAGCCTTCTCTCTCCTGACATTTGTTCTAAGAATTGTGGGACCATAGAATGTAGTGGTTGGAAAGGAATTTAGAGTTCATAGTTTTACTAAGGAGGCATAATACCATAGTGATTTCCACAGGATTACAAATATTTTGCAGTCTGGTCCCTTGCTTTCCAATAGCCCTTCTGACTTGCTGTGTTGGCTCATCATCTGTCTGTCCTGGAATCTTTTTTTACACTTTCCTCCACTGGTCGTCTTCCCCTTCCTTTTCTATTCCTATGAAAAAATTGAGCTATTTCCTATTTTGCTCTTTTTCTTGCATGTCATTCTTTTTTTTTTTTTTTAACCATATTTGACTCTTTTTTCAGGTGCACAAGCTCTTGATGATTCTATTTCCTCAAAAGAACAAGAAATGAGTAAAAGTTGTTTTCTTCTTTCTTTTGGCAGCAGATGCAAACATCATGGAGCATTCAGAGTTGACTCTGAAGCAGGAAATTTCTAAAGGATTAGAGTCATCTGATAGGACATCAGGGGGACTCTTTGGGGTGGTTCCTGGGGAACCAAAGACTGGAGATGTCAGTCAAGATACTTTCAAGAAGCTAGAGGTGTCATCCTCAGATGAAGAAGGGAGCAGACTGGAATGTGATTTCTTGGAAATAACAGGAGAGGATAAGGAAAAATCCACAAAAGACATATATGAGGAAAATGAGGAAGTCAGGGAACATCCAAATCTGTTCTCTGGTTCTGCTGAACATGAAAGAGTTCTAAAGGGACAAAAATCCTATCAATGTGATGAATGTGGCAAAACTTTCAGTTGGAGTTCACACCTCATTGGCCATCAGAGAATCCACACCGGAGAGAAACCCTATGAGTGTAATGAGTGTGGTAAGACCTTCAGGCAGACCTCTCAGCTCATTGTTCACCTCAGAACCCACACAGGAGAAAAACCTTATGAATGCAAGGAGTGTGGAAAGACCTACCGGCATAGCTCCCATCTCATCCAACACCAGAGACTCCATAATGGGGAGAAACCTTATAAATGTAATGAATGTGGAAAAGCTTTTAATCAGAGTTCCAAACTCTTTGACCACCAGAGAACACACACTGGAGAGAAACCTTTTGAATGCAAGGAGTGTGGAGCAGCATTTAGTCGGAATAAAAATCTTATCCGACATCAGGTCCTTCACACTGGTAAAAAACCTTATAAGTGTAATGAGTGTGGAAGAGCTTTCTGTTCCAATAGAAATCTTATTTACCATCAGAGAAGCCATACTGGGGAGAAGCCTTATGAGTGTCATGAATGTGGCAAGGCCTTCAGTCGGAATAAATGTCTTATTCGACATCAGAGTCTCCACAGTGGGGAAAAGCCATACAAATGTAGCAAATGTGGGAAAACTTTCAGTCAGATCTCCCAACTTGTTGACCATGAGCGAAAACATACTGGAGAAAAACCATTTAAATGTAATGAGTGTGGTAAGGCATTTGGTTTGAGTAAATGTCTTATTAGGCACCAGAGACTTCACACAAGTGAAAAACCATATAAATGCAGTGAGTGTGGAAAATCCTTCAATCAAAACTCATACCTCCTTATTCACCAGAGAATTCACACTGGTGAGAAACCATATGAATGTAATGAGTGTGGGAAGGTCTTTAGTTATAATTCCAGCCTTATGGTACATCAAAGAACCCATACAGGGGAAAAGCCTTATAAATGCAATGATTGTGGGAAAGCCTTTAGTGACAGCTCACAGCTTATTGTGCACCAGAGAGTTCACACTGGAGAGAAACCTTATGAATGTCTTGAGTGTGGGAAAGCCTTTAGTCAGCGTTCTACTTTTAATCACCACCAACGAACTCACACCAGAGACAAGCCCTCAGGTCTGGCTAGGTCAGTTTCTTAAGGAATGGTTCTCTAAGACAGAGAGCAAGGACCTTTGAGTTAAGCTTTCTTTATAAGAAGGATGTCCACCCTGATTTCTTGGAGCCACTAATCACAGTGGAACATTCCCTACCTGCTTTCCCTTGGGTCACTAAGGTGGAAGAGTGGGAATAACTCAGTGCAATCCTTACCTATTATTAGAAGAATACGACTATACATTTTATTTACTTGTAGGTTTCCTTTTTAAAATTTTTTTAAACTATTTAAAAATCTATTTCATTTCTTAATTATGCATCCTTAATCAGGTTGCGTGCCTCTCAAGGACAGAGATAATATCTTCTCTAGTCTTCTTTGGTTCCACCATTTCACTATTTACATAAAGTTATTCAATAAGGCTGATTCATGATTTCCTGCCCTGTGGCTATGGCCCTCCCCATTTACTCTGTAGACATTAATCTGCCGCCTCTCATCGCTTATATTTCCTACCTAGAAAACCTTTTCTTCCTTTTTGCTAATCTCTGTCACTCACAGCCTTCAAGATCCATCTCATCTCTGAAGGAGATTCCTTTTCAAATGTGTCTTTATTTCCTTTATATTTCTATTGATTTGACCTCACTGCTTTGAATTAACTGGTGCTACAGTGTACAACTGTTACCATTTTGGTAAATTGTTCTGAATTTAATGTGTGTGTATATACTTTCATATTGACTTATAGGCTATTGAGATTAGGTATAGTATCTATTTATTTTCGTATATATATAAAATAGTTTGTGGTACTTTTTTTTTTTTTTTTTGAGTTGGAGTCTCACTCTGTCACCCAGACTGGAGTGCAGTGGCTGCTCCCGGCCACCGCAGCATCGACCTGCTGGCCTCCAGCGATCCTTCCGCCTCAGCCCTCCGAGTAGCTGGAACTACAGGCGCGCGCTACCACGCCGGGCTGATTTTTTCTTTTTATTTATTGTAGAGATGAGGTCTTGTCAAGTTGCTCAGGTGGGTCTTGAACCCGCAGGCTCAGGCAATCCACTCACCTAGGCCTCCCAAAGTGCTGGAATTACAGGCTGAGCCACCGAGCCCGGCTGTGCTACTACTTAAATAAGTTTTTTTTTTTTTTGAGTTGGAGTTTCATTCTGTCGCCCATACTGGAGTGCAGTGGCACACTCCCGGCCACCACAACCTTGACCTGCTGGGCTTCAGCAATCCTTCCACCTGAGCCTTCCAAGTAGCTGGAACTACAGGTGCGCGCTACCACGCCCGGCTAATTTTTGATTTATTGTAGAGATGAGGTCTTGTCAAGTTGCTCAGGTGGGTCTTGAACCCGCAGGCTCAGGCAATCCACTCACCTAGGCCTCCCAAAGTGCTGGAATTACAGGCTGAGCCACCGAGCCCGGCTGTGCTACTACTTAAATAAGTTTTTTTTTTTTTTGAGTTGGAGTTTCATTCTGTCGCCCATACTGGAGTGCAGTGGCACACTCCCGGCCACCACAACCTTGACCTGCTGGGCTTCAGCAATCCTTCCACCTGAGCCTTCCAAGTAGCTGGAACTACAGGTGCGCGCTACCACGCCCGGCTAATTTTTGATTTATTGTAGAGATGAGGTCTTGTCAAGTTGCTCAGGTGGGTCTTGAACCCGCAGGCTCAGGCAATCCACTCACCTAGGCCTCCCAAAGTGCTGGAATTACAGGCTGAGCCACCGAGCCCGGCTGTGCTACTACTTAAATAAGTTTTTTTTTTTTTTGAGTTGGAGTTTCATTCTGTCGCCCATACTGGAGTGCAGTGGCACACTCCCGGCCACCACAACCTTGACCTGCTGGGCTTCAGCAATCCTTCCACCTGAGCCTTCCAAGTAGCTGGAACTACAGGTGCGCGCTACCACGCCCGGCTAATTTTTGATTTATTGTAGAGATGAGGTCTTGTCAAGTTGCTCAGGTGGGTCTTGAACCCGCAGGCTCAGGCAATCCACTCACCTAGGCCTCCCAAAGTGCTGGAATTACAGGCTGAGCCACCGAGCCCGGCTGTGCTACTACTTAAATAAGTTTTTTTTTTTTTTGAGTTGGAGTTTCATTCTGTCGCCCATACTGGAGTGCAGTGGCACACTCCCGGCCACCACAACCTTGACCTGCTGGGCTTCAGCAATCCTTCCACCTGAGCCTTCCAAGTAGCTGGAACTACAGGTGCGCGCTACCACGCCCGGCTAATTTTTGATTTATTGTAGAGATGAGGTCTTGTCAAGTTGCTCAGGTGGGTCTTGAACCCGCAGGCTCAGGCAATCCACTCACCTAGGCCTCCCAAAGTGCTGGAATTACAGGCTGAGCCACCGAGCCCGGCTGTGCTACTACTTAAATAAGTTTTTTTTTTTTTTGAGTTGGAGTTTCATTCTGTCGCCCATACTGGAGTGCAGTGGCACACTCCCGGCCACCACAATCTTGACCTGCTGGGCTCTGGTAACCCTTCTGCCTCAACCTTCCAAGTAGCTAGAACTACAGGTGTGCACTACCACGCCCGGCTGATTTTTTGTAGAAATGAGGTCTTGCCAAGCTGCCCAGGTGGGTCTCGAACCCGTGGGCTCAGGCAATCCACTCACCTCAGTCTCCCAAAGCACAGGATTACAGGCTGAGCCACCAAGCCCAGCCTTAAATAAGTTTTAAAACTCAAATTGTACTATTGTTAACATCGGTACATTCTCCCCCATTACTCCTATTACATCCACTGGACTAGAAGCTTCTAAAGTTGGAAGTGACATCTGATCATAGTATATCACATACAGAGCCTCACTGATACTGTCTCTGGGTAGCCCTGGAAATTTTAGTATGGTACTTCACCCTTAAAGAGCCAATAGATTTGTGTGTAAATGTGTTTGTGTATCTAGGTGTTGGATTGGGCAGTCATATCCCACTAATATTTACTTTGACCTGCATGCTTACTTTAGTTCTGAGTTAGCTGACTATATCCTGCTTCCTAAATACATGTTTTGCAATCAAAATTACTGCAAAGAAGACTTGCTTTCATGGTTGTGGTATGGATGAGTGAAAAATTTCAGCTAGAAGCATTCCTAGATCATTAGAATTCATAGTGATGAGGTTTTTGGCAAGGTAATAGTGTTAAACTAATCTGTTGTCCTTATCAGCTAGTCCTAGCTATCTACAACTGTCATCTTAACTTCAAGATGAGAGCAGCACTCTTAATTATCCTAATTACCTTCCAGGCCATCTTTCATTTCTCAAAGACATAAGAAATAGGAAATCTCAGAAGATTTTCTCTCTTGCAATCATATGTCAGTTCATGAACTTGAACATCTTTTAGTTTCTACCCTTGCAATATGACTCAGTGCTGGGGTACCTTGTCCCTGGTATCCAGCCCCTTCTCTTTACATCCTCCCAACTTCCTCTTAACTGGCTGACAGGATCAGCACCTTGACAAAGGTGGAGGATGAGGCAATCTTGTCAATGTCAACTATATAACTTGGAAGGGAGGTTTTGTGAGCTGTGGTTTATGTCTCAGACATTGGAGAAGAAAAGAAAGAGAGTTGAGGCTCAAGAAAATAAAAATTTAATGTCACTCTAGGGAAGATATCTCAGATAAGGTTAGAAAGAATTATTGAGGGCCTAAAGTTTTTCAGGGTCTGTTAAAATTACTGAATTTACAACACAAGTGGAAATTTATCGTTTGTGAATATGTATTTTAACTCTTCTCAGCTATATTTTTGATATTTGTTTCCATTTTCCTTTAAAAGAGATGTACATAGGACTTTTTAATTTTTTTTGTTGTTGTTGTTGAGTTGGAGTCTTACTCTGTCGCCCAGACTGGAGTGTAGTGGCCGCTTCCAGCCACCGCAGCCTCGACCTGCTGGACTCCAGTGATCCTTCTGCCTCAGCCTTCCAAGTAGCTGGAACTACAGGCGTACGCTACCACGCCCGGCTAATTTTTGATTTATTGTAGAGATGAGGTCTCGCCTGCCCAGGCGGGTCTCGAACCCGCGGGCTCAGGCAATCCACTCACCTTAGCCTCCCAAAGGCGCGGGATTACAGGCTGAGCCACCGGGCCCGGCTGGACTTTTTAATTTTTTAAGTGTTTTACTTCTATAGCACTGAGATCCTAGGAAAGATCCTGACCCTCTATGAACTCAGGGGGACCAGCCTCCACAGTGAGTTGGACGTTTCTAGTCATGTCTTCACTAGAAGCACCCTGCCTGTTGGATAAAGCAATTTTCTTTCTGGTTCTTGTTTGCTCATCTTCTCCATACCAAGTCTCTGGAGGTTGGAAACTTGTACTGTCATAATTATATTAACCTACTATCATTAGTTTGGTATAGATGCTCAGTAGATATGAATCCCCTGACATCCTGAAAAAGCCTCAGGCTCTTGGATGGAGGAAAATTAGCTGCATTTGAAAGCCATACCTCAATTTCTGTTGATCACTGCTATATAAACTTAATTATTGATTTTTAAAAATTTTATCTGAATTTTTTAGTATTTCGCAGTTTCATATACTATTCCTTTTTGGGTTCTGATAAATATTCTATTGTATTTAGAAGTTTCCTTCTATTCCTGTTTTTTTTTTTTTTTTTGAGTTTGAGTGTCACTCTGTCGCCCAGACTAGAGTGCAGTGGCATGCTCCCGGCCACCGCAGCCTTGACCTGCTGGGCTCTGGTGATCCTTCCGCCTCACCCTTCCAAGTAGCTGGAACTACAGGTGTACGCTACCACGCCTAGCTAATTTTTTTGATTTATTGTAGAGATGAGGTCTCACCAAGTTGCCCAGGCGGGTCTTGAACCCGTGGGCTCAGGCAATTCACTCACCTCGGCCTCCCAAAGCGTGAGATTACAAGCTGAGCCGCCGAGCCTGGTTCTATTCCTGTTTTTAAAAGAAGTAGGGTATTTTAGTGCTTAAGAGCATAGACTTAGTTCCTGGTGCCCTAGGTTCAAATATTGGGGTCACCACTTTGTTAGGTGTATGACCCTGGGCAAATCACTACCTTCCTTGTATCTTAGTTCCTCCATCTATAAAATAGAGCTACCTCATAGGGTTGTGCATATTAAATTATTTAATATGTGTAAGGTAACAGTGCTTGGTACACAGTACACAGTTTTGCAATTATCATTATATTTAGAGTTTTTATTAGGAATGGTTGCTCTGTTCTATTAAGTTATTAAAAATCCATTGCCATAATTTTATGGGTTATATCATTTTTTTCCCTTTGTAATTCATTTTGCTGACAAGTTTCCAAATATTTTAAATTTCCGTGTGCTTTTTGAGTAAAATTGATTCATTCATAGTTTTGTTTTTTTTTATGTACAGAAGTAGATTCAATTTGGTAATGTTTTGCTGGCTTTGCAAAATAAATCTGGAAATTTTTTTTCTTTTTTATTATTGTGGAGAGTTTTCTTATCACATGGGAATTGTTCCTTAAAGGCTTACTAGAAATAATTGGGTCTGATTCTTTATGGACATGGGTGAGGGGCTTGGAAGGGACATATCTTTAGTAACTCTTTTAGTCAGCTTGAGCTGTTATAACAAAGTACCATAGACTAGATGGCTTAAACAAACATTTATTCCTTACAGTTCTGTAGGCTTGAAAGTCCAACATCAAGATGCCAGCATGATTGAATACTGGTGAGGGCTCACTTTCTGGTTTAAGACGGTCGCCTTCTTCCTGTACCCTCACATTTTAGAGAGAACAAGAATGCTGGTGTTTCTTCAAAGTCTTTTAAGGGCATTAATTTCTTCTTGGAGACCTCATCCTCATGACCTAATCTAACCTTAATTATTTCCTATAGGACTACAACTTGCAATAGCATGGGCCTGCTATTTATGCTAAGAGGCCTGTGGAACTACAGGTCTTGCTTATGTTGACTGGAGCCTGTGGCAGGAGACTGTTGCCAGGGTGCACTGCCTTCTCGGGTTTGGGGCATATATATTACCCAAGTTAGTTACCACATATATTCCCTTTGAATGGCAATTCCTAGCCTGCTATGGGGTCCTAGTGGAAAAAGAACACTTGACCACTGAAGCAAGTATATGACCTTAAGACCTAACCCACCTTCATGCAGGTGCTGTTAAACAAAAATAAAAATGGAAGCCACAATTTAGATATACCCCCAAGACCAACTGCGCATAACCATGTAGCCAAAACTTAAGTCATTCTGATTTCCCTGAAACGCTATCTCTGATCATTAAATAGAACATAAAATGTAAGTTTTATGTCCTTGTCAGCGTGATTCAGTGAAATTAAAGCAATCAGCTATAGACCAGCTTAAACAGCTCTACTTTTCCTGAAAAGAATGTTTAACAGCCAATAATGAAAAAGGTAAAAATATTCCCTCTCCTGTGCTTTATAAACTGTAAGATGAGCTTCTTATCATTTGACTTGAGTCTCCTGTTTTATGATATGTACTTTTTGTATGACAATAGACTTTAACATTTTTCTTAATTTGGTGTTATTTTTCACAGTATTCACTAAGCCTGTTAATAAAACAGGACAGGCTCATAAAAGCAACATTATTAAATGGAAATGTTACATATAAGATTAGAGTCTGACAGGGACTCCAGGGGGTCCGTCAACTCCATGAAGTATCTGCCTTGTGAGAGGAGGCTGGGCTGCCCATAGTGGATGCTCCCTTAGCTAAGCATAGCCCATGGTTCAAAGATGTATCTGCTGATGGTTTGGGCTGGTTTACTGAGGGATCTGTGAAACTCAAAGCTGATGGAGTTTAATGGGCTGCTGTGGCCATCCACCTTGCTATGGTTTGAATGTTTTTGTTGCCTCCAAAACTCATATTAAGCCTGAATCCCTAGCCTTGTGTGGTGGCTCATGCCTGTAGTCCCTGTTACTTAGGGGGCTGAGGTTGGAGAATAGCTTGAGCTCAGGAGTTCGAGACCCTGTCTCTAAAACAATAAAAATGCAATCCCCAATGCAACAGTGTCGGGGTGGGGCCCAGTGGGAGGTGTTTAGGTCATGGAGGCTTGCCTTCAGGAATGGATTAATACCCCTCTAAAAAGAGTTTGGAGTGGGGTTGCTCTCTTCTCCTTTTGTGCAATGTGAAGGACAATGTTCCTCCCTCCAGAGAATGCCTTGTTCAAAGCATCATCTTGGAAGTGGAGACCTGTGCTTTGATTTTAGACTTTCCTGCCTCCAGAACTGTAAGACATAAATTTCTGTTATTTATAAATACCCAGTTTCAGGTATTCTATTATAGCAGTACAAATGGATTAAGACACACCTTAAAGATGGATACCTTTTGACTGAGACCAGAAAGGGATACTCTGCCCAATCGGCTGAACTCTACAGTGGTGATGGCTGTGCAAGCAAATCTAACAGCAGCTCTCTGCTACATATTTAAAGATTCATGGGCCATTGCAAATGGGCTAGCCATATGGTCTGGTGACTTGGCAGATTAATGATTGAACCATTAAGGTCTCCCTTATGTGGGGACATGAACTATGGCAGCAGTTTGTGAAATGGAGAAGAGACCTATTTGTTATTCATGGCATAGGACCATTTAAAAGAGAACATGAATGGAACTTACAAGCTGATTCAGAAAATGACCATGGGGTTACCCATTGGGTCCACTACAGATGGGGAATTGGAAGTCCACCTCAGATGCAAGAATGGGTCAAATCACAAGGACCCACCATAAAGGAAATGGAAGCCAAAGATGTAGTATAGGCATGTGACTCCTGCCACTAGCCCAAATTATGAACGTGGCAAACTGTGACATATCACCTGGGGCAGAGGGCCCATGCCAGTGTAGCATATTGATCAAATTGGGCTGCTAGTTCCCAGACAAGCATTCCAATGTCTTTGTTCACAGATAACATGATTGTCTATGTAAAATTTAAAAGAATTGACAAGAAAAAAAATCCTGAAATGAATAAGTGATTATAGCAAGGTTGCAGTATACAAGGCTAATGTACAGAAGTCAGTCACCTCCTTTTTTTTTTTTTTTT
>NW_007258394.1:64287-67361 GCF_000164805.1 Carlito syrichta | reverse complement strand
GCCTCAGCCTTCTGAGTAGCCGGAATTACAGGCATGCACTACCATGCCCGGCTAATTTTTGATTTATTGTAGAGATGAGGTCTCACCAAGTTGCCCGGGGGGTCTCGAACACGTGGGCTCAGGCAATCCACTCACCTCGGCCTCCCAAAGAGCTGGGATTACAGGCTGAGCCACCGAGCCCGGCCCAGTCACTTCCTTATATATCAGCAGTAAACAAGTGGAATTTGAAATTAAGAACACAGTACTATTAATATTAGCACCCCCCCAAAATAAAATACTTAATCTAACAATATATATATAGATTTATAAGAAGAAAGCTATAAAACTCTGATGAAATAAACCAAAGAATTAAAAAATGGAGAGATTTAGATTTAGATGTTAATGGATAGGAAGACTCAATATTGTCAAGATGTCACTTCCTTACAAGTTGTTCTATAGATTCAGTGCAATCCTGATCAAAATTCCAACAAATTATCTTGTGAATATTGACAAACTGATTCCAAAGTTTATATAGAGAAACAAAAGACTCAGAGTAGCCAACTCAGTACTGAAGTAGAACAAAGTCAGTAGACAGACCCTACTTGACTTCAGCACTTATTGTAAAGCAATAGTAATCAAGACCATGTGGCATTGTTAAAGAAATAGACAACAGGAGTCGGTCTCGGTGGCTCAGCCTGTAATCCCAGTGCTTTGGGAGGCTGAGGTGAGTGGATTGCCTGAGCCTGCGGGCTCGAGATCCGCCTGGGCAACTTGGCGAGACCTCATCTCTACAATAAGTCAAAAAAATTTAGCTGGGTGTGGTAGCGCGCACCTGTAGTTCCAGCTACTTGGAAGCCTGAGGCAGAAGGATCGCTGGAGACCAGCAAGTTGAGGCTGCAGTGGCCGGGAGAGACCACTGCACTCCAGTCTGGGTGACAGAGTGAGACTCCGACTCAAAAAAAAAAGAGACAACAGGATTTTGGAACAGAAGAGACAGCCCCCAAATAGGCATACATAAGTATAGACAATTAATGACAAAGGCGTAAAGGCAATACAGTAGAGTATGTTGTCTTTTCAACAAATGGTGCTAGAACAACTGGACATGCACAAAGAAAAAATAAAATCTAGACAGATTTTACACTCTTCACAAAAAGTAAATTAAAACGGAGCATGGCCAGGCGTGGTTGCTTATGCTTATAATCCCAACACTTTGGGAGGCAGAGGTGAGAGGATTGCCTAAGCCCACGGGTTTGAGACCAGTATGGGCAACTTGACAAGACTTCATCTATACAATAAATAAATAAAAAATTAGCCGGGCATGGTGGCGTGTGCCTGTAGTTCCAGCAACTTGGAAGGCTGAGGCGGAAGGATCTCCTGAGCCCAGCAGGTCAAGGCTGTGGTGGCCGGGAGCATACCACTGCCCTCCAGCCTGGGTGATAGAGTAAGACTCCAACTCAAAAAAAATTGGATCATATAGTTTTATATAAATGTAAAACACAAAATCAGAAAACTAGAACATAAGAGGAGAATATCTAGACTTCAGATATAATACCAAAACCATGATCTATGAAAGAAATAATTGATAAGCTGGGTTTCATTAAAATTAAAAACTTCTCCATGAAAGACACTGTCAAGAGAATGAGAAGACAAGTCGCAGACTTGGAGAAAAATGTTTGCAAAAGACATATTTGATAAAAGACTTATCCAAAATATGCAAAGAACTCTTAAAACTCAACAGTAAGAAAATGGGCCAGATATGGTGGCTCATGCCTATAGTCCCAGAGGCTGAGGTGGGAGGATCACTTGAGGCCAGGAGTTTGAGACTAGCCTGGGGGACACGCAAGACTCCCAACTCTACAAAATAAAAATAATTATCTAGGCATGGTGGTATAGACCTGTAATCCCAGTTACTCAGGAGGCTGAGGAGAGGAGGATTACTTGAGTCCAGGGAGGTGGGAGGCTGCAGTGGCCAAGATTGCACTACTGCTCTCCAGCCTGAGTGACAGAGCAAGACAGCCTGTCTCTTAAAATGTGTGTGTGTGTGTAGTAAGAAAATGAACAACTCAACTTTAAAAATGGACAAAAGACCTAAACAGACACCTCATCAAAGAAAGTATGACAAGTAAACATATTCAACATCATATGTTAGGGGATGGCAAATTAAAGCAATGAAGTAAACATCCCTATACCTATTAGAATGGTTAAAATTTAAAACATTGACCACACCACATGCTGGTGATGGTATAAGCAACAGGAGCTCTCGTTGGTGGGAATGCAAAATGGTACAGTAACTTTGGAAGACTGGCAGTTTTTACAAAACTAGACATATTCCTTTATTTTTGTGTTGGAGTCTCACTCTGTTGCCCAGGCTGGAGTGCAGTGGCACACTCATGGCCACCCCAGTGTCGACCTCCTGGGCTCCTGGTGATTCTTTCACCTCAGCCTTCCAAGTAGCCAGAACTACAGGCGTGTGCTACCACACCTGGCTAATTTTTTGATTTATTGTAGAGACGAGGTCTCACCATGTTGCCCAGGCTGGTCTGACATACTCTTACTATCTGATCCAGCAGTTGTACTCAGTATTTACTCAAGTGAACTGAAAACTTATATCCATACAAAAACCTGCACAGAGATGTTTATAGCAGCTTTATTCATAGTTGAGAAAACTTGGATGTGACTAAGATACCCATCAGTAGGTGAATGTTTAAATAAACTGTAGTACGTCCAGATAATGGAATATTATTCAGTTTTAAAAAGAAATTATCATGCCACGAATAGACATGGAAGAAATTTAAATGCATACTAAGTTAAAGAAGCCAATCTGAAAAGTCTATACTGTATGATTTCAACTATATGATTTTCTCGAAAAGGCAAAACTAAAGATCAGTGGTTGCCCTTGGTTAGGCAGCGGGGAGGAATGAATAGGCAGAGCACAGATGATTTTCAGGACAGTGAAACTATTCTGTATTATACTACATGTCTCATTATATATTTGTTTTTTTTGTTTTGTTTTGTTTTGAGTTGGAGTCTCACGCTGCCCAGACTGGAGTGCAGTGGCTGCTCCCGGCCACCGCAGCCTCCACCTGCTGGGCTCC
>NW_007258394.1:57930-64267 GCF_000164805.1 Carlito syrichta | reverse complement strand
GGGTCTCAAACCCGCGGGCTCAGGCAATCCACTCACCTCAGCCTCCCAAAGAGCGGGATTACAGGCTGAGCCACCAAGCCCGGCTTTCATTATATATTTGTCAAAAACCATAAAATGTACAACACCAGGAGTGAACCCTAATATAAACTATGGACTTTGGGTGATAATGATGTGTCAGTGTAGGTTCATTTATTGTAACTAATGTATCACTGTGGTTTGGGATATTTGTAGTGAGGGAGGGTATGTGCACACAGGGGGTAGATGATAACTGTACTTTATGTTCAGTTTTGCTATGAACCTGGAACTGCTCTAAAAAATAAGTTATTAATTTTTTACAATTACAGGAAGATTCTGTGAGCAAACCTCATCAATAGGGTTTGTTCAGGGACTGCATCGAACCCAGTTCTCCCTCCAAATTCAGGGCATATGGTACGGTGGCCCACCAGGTTTAATGTGCTTTATCTGCTGTTGCAGCAGCCAAGCAAGTCTACCTACTGAGGTAGACTTTGGAAAAGATTCCTGCACAGCCTGTCAACCCTTGCACAGTTTCAAAAGAATGTGCCCTGGGTCTGGACTTTTTTTTTTTTTTTGAGTTGGAGTCTCACTTTGTTGCCCAGACTGGAGTGCAGTGGCGGCTCCCGGCCACTGCAGCCTCGACCTGCTGGGCTCCGGCGATCCTTCCACCTCAGCCTTCCAAGGAGCCAGAATTACAGGCATGCACTATCATGCCCGGCTGATTTTTTTATTTATTGTAGAGAAAGAGGTCTCACCAAGTTGCCCAGGTGGGTCTCCAACCTGCAGGCTCAGGCAATCCACTCACCTCAGCCTCCTAAAGTGCAGGATTACAGGCTGAGCCACCGAACCCAGCTTGTAACTTTTACTTACATGGAGATAAAGAGCCTTCGCACCCTGTGCTGGGCTCATCACTCTTTTGGGAACATCTTTCCTAGTTCCAACTTTGATGTATATTTCTTTGTTCTGTTTAAACATGTGCATCATATGGCACCTGCCCAATTCTACTGCTACATCTGTTCTCAGTGAGAAGGGATTGGGGTCCTTTGCAGACAACTTAACAAAGGTGTATGCAGGCCATCTCTCTGCTTTGGTTGCAGGGTGAGACCCACTGGCCGTGGAGGACCAGTGCTTCCTCTTAAAGTCGATCTTACACTGTTTCATCTCTATGTGAGTAAAGTGTTGTTCCATCCAATGCCTGTGTAAGTCTTGTCTTTCTTTCTTTCTTTCTTTTTTTTTTTTTTGAGTTGGAGTCTCACTCTGTTGCCCAGACTGGAGTGCAGTGGCCGCTTCTGGCCACTGCAGCCTCGGCCTGCTGGGCTCCAGTGATCCTTCTGCCTCAGCCTTCCAAGTAGCTGGAATTACAGGCGCATGCTACCACGCCCGGCTAATTTTTGATTTGTTGTAGAGATGAGGTTTCGTCAAGTTGCCCAGGCGGGTCTCAAACCCGTGGGCTCAGGCAATCCACTCACCTCGCCCTCCCAAAGTGCTGGAATCACAGGCTGAGCCACCAAGCCCGGCAAGTCTTGTCTTTCTTGCCAACCCCAACATTTGCAAGCCATGCAATAGGTTGACATCCTAGGACTGCTGCTTTTGATTATAGGCCTTGTTACACTCTTTGCTATCCTCACACAGTAGGACTCCTCTCTTTCTAGGTGGAAACAGGTGTTGGTTGCTTGACTGACATACCCCATCTGGTGACTGATATACCCCAGATCTGGAACAGTACCTAGCACATAGTGCACACTTTGTAAATTCTTTGTGAACGAAGAAATGAATGAGTATAGACAGATCTAGCTTCCAATACTCCTGCTGAAACTTCCTAGTTCTTTTTGGATAGAGGATAACAAAACTAGGAGGAGCCAGTCTGCTTGGGGAAGGAGTGATGCGTGAGTTGTTGGTGCCACTGGAATGATAACATGTCATAAAATTAACTGATTTCTATTAGTTGTCTCAAGTCTTGAAACTTCCACCTCCAGACTGTTCTGTAAGAGAGCTTTGCTCCTGCACGGGCTCTTGTGAATCCAAAGCTTTGCTTTCTAAATCTTTGTTTCTGATACAGATGTATTGTAGAAATTAAACACTAACATAATTGGCTTCTTTCTCCTTACAGTTCTATTCTAAAAAGGCATGCACTCTCTCCCTTCTTCCTGACACACAGGCACATACACTCAAGGCAATGGATATATGTGGATAGGAGGAGGATCACTTCAGGACCCTGAGAAAAAAAAATTGAAGATTATTTAATGATGTGATAAACAAACAAACAAACAACACTTGACATGAGAATGGCAAGTGAAAAAGGCAGGATAGAAGCAGTTGTCAAAAGACAGAACTACAAGAAATTTAGACTAAAGACCGAATTGGCTTTTACTAGTGATTCTAGATTTGGGTAACATTCTATAAAATAGAATGGGTGTTCTGATGAGCTGAACAGAGAAGGTTGGCTTTATAGGCAGAAAGGGCTGAAAAAAGCAGAAATAGGGAACAATAAACAAATTGGTTAGCATCAGGTTATTTCACGTTAGTTTTCTTGTAAGGTTTAAAGCAGAGGGGACTTCCTTATCATGCTAGCTAAATCTGACCTGTTTAGGGATTTAGCTGTTATCACAACAGAAACGTCTTAAAGACCTAGGTTAGAGATAGAGAATATTCATTATCCAACAAGTATTTATTGAGTATCTCTTATGTATCAGGTGCTGTTCTAAGTACTAAAATTAAACTTCCCATGCATCCCTTCCTTGTATTCAGGCAAGGAATTCTCTGCAGAAAAAGAGGGGGGATGGAGAATGGCTGAGTTCACTACTTAAAGCATCAGTATTTCCTTGACATAAATTCCTAAGAATTCACCTTCTAGATGATCTGATTAATAAATTAATTATTTATTTTTGAGCCAGAGTCTCTAGGCTAGGGTACAGTGGCACACTCATGGCCACCGCAGCCTCGACCTGCTGGGTTCAGGCGATCTTTCCGCCTCAGCCTTCCAGTTAGCTGAAACTACAGGCGTGCACCATCACGCTTGGCTAATTTTATGATTCATTGTATTGACGAGGTCTTGCCATGAAACCTCTGAGCTTGGGCAATCCACTCACCTCCATCTCCCAAAAGGCTGGGGTTACAGGTGTGAGCCACCGGGCCCAACTGTGATCTGATTTTCTATTCTCTCCCCTCCCACTCAGAGAAGGGGCTGAGTATGAGGTCAGAAAAGATGTGAAAATTCTCCCAGGACAATTTGCTTGTCCATAGTTCGTTATCAGTTTTAACATCCAGATCCCCATTCCCACTCCCAGTGCCCCAATTAATTTCATTCCTCTCCATTTCAAAATAAGAGGAAAAAACCAAAGGAAGAATTTCCCCCTTCTTTTTGAAAGGCAGGATCGTGATGCATTTTAAATAGCAACACAAGGAAGCAGATGAATATAAAAACCCTTTAGCATGTCCTTTTTACATGAAACAGAGTATCGTGATACAGGAAGAATTCTCTACTTCCAGATTCTCAAATTTTAGAATCACCGGGGATTTTAAAATCTAGGTATGTCAGTGTCTCACCCAAAGAGATTTGGATTTAATTGCTATGAGGTGTTGATTTTTTAAAACACTCTAAGGAGGATTCTAATGTGCAACAAAGTTAAGAACCATGACTTACCTTCACAGTTCTTTGCTGTTCCAAGCATCCTCCAGGACTGCAGCATGAGTGCACCTGGGAGTTTGTCACAAATATTCTTTGTCTCCTCCTCAGGCCTCCTGAATTTGATCTGCAGTTTTGTTTTTTTGTTTTTGTTTTTTTGAGTTGGAGTCTCAGACTGGAGTACAGTGGCACGCTCCCGGCCACTGCAGCCTCGACCCACTGGGCTCTGGCAATCCTTCCGCTTCATCCTTCTGAGTAGCCAGAAATACAGGCACACGCGATCATGCCCAGCTAATTTTTGATTTATTGTAGAGATGAGGTCTCGCCAAGTTGCCCAGGTGGGTCTCCAACCCATGGGCTCAGGCAATCCACTCACCTCAGCCTCCCAAAGCACTGGGATTACAGACTGAGCCACAGAGCCTGTCCTGAATCTACAGTTTAGCCAGATCTCCATGTGATTTGTATTCATATGCACAAAATTTGAGAAGTACTGCCTAGGGCTCGTACCAAGCAAACTGCCCAATTTGAAAGGGGTGAAAGCACTCAGAAAGTAAAGCTAGCAAGAATAGGCCTTCTACCAGAGGAGTAAAGAAACTTGATTGTTTCTGGCTGGATTACTGTGAGTATTCAGTGAAATCAGGTATTAGCAGAACTTTGAGCTTCAAGAAGCTGTGCACTTTGGGAGGTCAGTGTGGGAGAATTGCTTGAGCCCAGGAGTTCAAGACTAGCCTGGATAACATAGTGAGTAATACCTTGTCTGTATTAAAAAAAAAAAAAGTTAAAAAAAAAACAAGCAATAGCAGTTGTGCAGGATAGAACTGCAGTCTCAGTGACTGCTCTTGGAGCTTTGCAAGTGCTAGTGATGCTCATCTGGTTGATCTGTTTGACCACACCAAATGTGGTTGATATCCATGCCAAGTGCCGGTCATGTTGAAAAGCATCCAGTAAGCACACACCAAACACAGGGAATAATGCTCAAGCTCCTCTATGATGGGAAAAATTTTGTTCTCAAATAAAACTCCAAAACTTTTCTACTGTGTGTTCAATCCTCCTGCCCCAGTAGAAACAATTACCTAGGAACATTATTTCAAATGGAAATCAATGGGCAATATAGGCATTGATAAGCAGTTTCCATTTTCATTTTTGCATATGTTGTATATTTTCCAGTCATCTTTCCATCTTTGGTGACTAGGGCATTATAAAGGAACCTGGGTGGTTCAGATGAGTAAAGCAAAGCACCAGAGTACAGATGGGCATCATCAGTACCATCTGAAAGATTCATTGGCAACATGCTGCTGCCTGCCACTAGGAAGCATATACCAGAGGATTACCAGGACAGCTACCTGGCCTCTGGGCACAGCAGTTTGCCCAGATGGTCTTATGGCATGGGCTCTGTATCTTATGGTGAGAGGGCCATAACAGAGTATACCATAGACTTAGGTTAAGAACATGCTATAACCCAATAAATATGTAATCGGCTTGTGGACAATAGCACAGCCATTTTAGTTTTCTGCTTTAAAACATAACCTATAGCTATTTAAAGTTTCAGTTATGGGAAAAACTGCAAAGCTCCAGTTCAAGTTTCAACCCCTTCCCTTGACCCACTTTCCCCTTAGCAACAATCAATCAGGTGCCAGGGAGAAATCACCTAAAGTTTCCAGATGTCTCTGCAACTTCCCAGCTAGTGGGCCAAGGTCAGCCCGAGTCAAGATAGCCAATCTTCCATGACTGAGCTGACCACCAGAGGTTACTACCCAATTAAATGGTAACAAGACTGGAAAGTCCCTCCAGACTCCTCCTCCCTTTGTGTAACCATGATAAAAGGTGTCTGCTTGAAGAAGTCGGGGCCTCTGGGTGTACTCCGCTGCGTCGGTTGTCGACAGAGGTCCAGGCTCGAGTTTGCAAATAAAGACCCTCTTGAACTTTCATCGGAATTGGCTCTTGGTGGTCTCTTGGATTGAACATTCGGCCACTACAATGGCATGTTCTCTGGCACTGGCAGTAGGTGATATTTGCTCTTATGGGGGAGGGCAGTGGTTTTCAGTTTCTCCACCTCCAAGCTTACTCTTCCAGGATTCCACATAATGATCAATGGCATCAGTGTGCATGTACCAGGCAAAGCTAGTTAGAACTTACCCATAGGAGAAAACAAGTGGAGGCCATGGGAAGCTGAAGTATTGTGTGCCTCTGGGCTGTAATGAACAAGTACCCCTGGGTATGGTAGTGATGGGAGTGAGGTCATCTTGGAGAGGTAGGGGCCCTGGCAACTGGCTTCCCATAGGATCAGGATCTCCTCATTGAAGGATACCCGGAGAATGAGTGGCCCCCTACATCCTCCCTGCCAGAACCGGCCAGATACTGCTGTTCCTGTTTTCAACTCTAGCTTTGTTTGGATCCCTTTCTTCTCTGCAGGGAGACGCCTCCAGGGCAGCCCTGCAGACGCTAGGGAGGAATGTGGGGAAACAGGCCGAGGCTGAGAGAGCTCTGGAGCGCGAGTGGGCATCCGAGAGTGGGAGGGAGGTGTCCAGCGTGGCAGGGAGGGGGGTTGGAACGAGCCCCGAAGCCCGCCCGGAGGCTGCGGCCCGCAGCTCTCGGGCCGGGGAGGAGCCGAGACGTCGACCCTCCCAGTTTCCTAGAGAGGCCACGGAGAGCCCGGGGCCGCGACGCGCGTGCGCTCCTGGGGCGCCAGGAGGGAGG
>NW_007258394.1:49954-57910 GCF_000164805.1 Carlito syrichta | reverse complement strand
CGGAGGACGGCGGGGGTGTCCGGGCTTGAGGCTGCGCCCGGGGCGGGGGATCCGGCGGTGGGTGCTGCCCTGCCACGCTGAGGGAGTGTCGGGACCCAGTTCGCCTCCCGGGCGTCCGGGGTGGAGAATGTGGAGTCCTGGTTTCCCGGGGCTTTATCTTGTCACCCAGTTATGCAAATAGAGCGTATTCCTTAGACACAATTAGATCACACTGGAAAGCGAGAGAAAAGTAAAAGTAGCCGCAGTCCGGAAATCTTAGTCTCTAGGCCTACGTAAATGTTTTTATTATAAAATGAGATTTTCCTGTTGCTTTAAAAAAAACTTCTGTTAGTATTATGGTGATGAAACAATTTATTGTGTAAAAATACACATAACGTTTACCTGGTAGTTCATCAAAATTTGCTACTATTTTAACCATGTGGAAGCGTATAATTCAGTGACATTAATTACATTCATACCACTGTTTTGCTTTTTTAAAAATTATGATCTCTTAAACTCACGGAATGCATTTGTTCATCTTTTGGTTAAAATTGGTGCTGGTATTATGACCCCACTAACATTTTTTTGTCAGGATGCTTAAAATTGTGTTTAGAGCTTATTTCCTATAGAGCACATTTTTGTGAAGCTGTACGTGGTCAACAAGTGAGGTTTGTACAGAAAATGAGCAACATCTTGTTTGTTAGGGTGATTATCTTTCAGAATGCAACAACTAGTATATAAATTGCAGTTTTAAACAAAGGCAGAGTTTTACAGCTATTTGCAGCACACTCTGTCTTGCATAGGCCAGAGATCAGAGCATGACCTTCTTCCTAATTTAAAAGTGGTGTCCAAGAAAGAATTATTATGTTTCAGATTACTTGCAGTTCAAACCTGAAAACTCAACATTAGGTTGTTGTTCTGCAAGGAAATGTCAGTGAGTGGGATGAGTAGTCATTTGATTAAGCAAGTTCAGGGAACCTCCACGTGCTTAAGAAAGGCAGAATTTGGTTAAAAAATAAACACCCTTAGCCGGGCTTCGGTGGCTCAGCCTGTAATCCCGCGCCTTGGGAGACTGAGGTCAGTGGATTGCCTGAGCCCGCAGGTTCGAGACCCGCCTGGGCAACTTGGCGAGACCTCATCTCTACAATAATTCAAAAATTAGCCGGGTGTGGTAGTGCGCGTCTGTAGTTCCAGCTACTTGGAAGGCTGAAGTGGAAGGATCGCCGGAGCCCAGCAGGTTGAGGCTGTGGTGGCTGGGAGCGACCACTGCACTCCAGTCTGGGTGACAGAGTGAGACTCCAACTCAAAAAATAAAAAAATAAAAAATAAACACCCAAACCCTTCTTACTGAAAGCTAAAAAGATAGGAATGTTGTGAAGGTAAACCTCAATATGCACTTAAAAAGGAAACTGACAAAAGCATGAAAAACAGTATCTGTACTACCAGTGAGTTTTCTGTGACTTCTGGTATCTGGTACACATTAGTGGATATATACTGTGTGATGTCAGAGCGTTGCTGGAGAGTAAAAGTATGTAGAGTAAAACACAACTCATTGTATTTTGAAGTTTTCAATATTTTGTGTTACAAACAATCTGAAAGAGGTTTTGTATGCATTCCTGTGACTCTCAGGTGAATTGTTGGGCTTTCTACAAAAGCCTTTTTTCCCTTTTCTATCTTAAATTTCTTTCCTTGTTTTATTTTACTAAGTAGCACCTGTCACTCTAACATACTATATATCTGTCTTTTTATATTCACTGCTCTTACCTTAGTTTGTGGGACATAGTAGGTTCTCGATAAATGTATGCTGAATTAATGAAATGATGAATCCAAATTGGGAGAGAAAACTTGACAGTATTTAATGTCCTCCTTTTGTTTTAGAGCCAGTTGCCAAGTTAACCCTTAATACCTAAAATGGAAATAAACCAGATAAAACTGAAAATGACTCAAATTTCTCAATTCAGAACAATCTTTTTATTTTGAATAAATGTAGACTTACAGAGGGTTGCGAAAATTGTACAGAGTTCTCATACCTTTTATCCAGTTTACCTAATAAAGTTAATATCTTGCATTGCCATAGTACACTCCTCAAAATCAAGAAATTTACATTGGTATAACACTATTAAACTTCAGACTTTTAAAAAGTTCGTCTGTTCTTTACTAATATTCTTTTTCTGTTCCAGGATCCAGTCTAGAATTCCTCATTATATTTAGTTGCCATGTTTACTTGGTCTCCTTCTATCTGTGACAGTTCTTCATTCAGTCTTTCTTTGTTTTTAATGGCCTTGATGTTTTTGAGTATTTTGTATTATTTTAGAATGTCCCTTAGCTTGGTTGAGTCTGATATTTTCTTGGACTTAGATTGAGGATGAGGCTATGTTTTATTACTCATGTTAACCTTGATCCAGTGGTATCTGTCAGATTTCACTATGGGAGCCTTACTGTCTTTTCTTTTGTAGCAGTAATTATTTGGGGGAAGATAGTTTGGTACTTTATGTACAAATACCCTGTTTCTCCTTAAGTTTGGTCCATTAAGTAACATTCATTGGCGGATCTTGCCAGCAGCAATGATTATTGTGGGTGTTGGAACGTGACTTGCTCTTTCTCTCTTTCCTTCTACACTTATTCATTGAAATATTTTGTGAGAAAGAGCTGTCCCTTCTCTCCCTTTTGTGTGTCTATTCAGTTATGTTAGTGTGTGCTCTTGGATACTTATTTTTTTCTTTGGACTGTAACATAGTGCTGTTGTTATTTATTTTGTTGCTAAAATTACTCAAGCTTTGTCCAATGGGAACTGTGCTCCTTTGATGTGCCCCCTTCTTTTTTGAGTTTTTCCACACCCAAAACAATATTGCATATTTTCACTGCTCCAGCCTAGCGTTAGTCACTTCTCTAAGGAGCTCTGGTTCTTTTTGTTGAATGGTATTTAGAAACCAAGTTTGGGGCACTCTAGATATGAGTTTATTTCTTAATTAGTAAATAGTATAAATATTATTTTAAACCTTTAAATATGTACCAGAAGCACTTTTAAGTAGTGATTATCTTAGAAAACTGATGGTTTATTATTGGTTTATAAAATATTCCCTATGTGTATTCACACTGGTAGGAAAATAAAAATAAACTAGTTAATGGGACTTTGAAAGGGAAAGAAATCACATTGCCTACCAGGTGAAGAAGCAAAATAGCAAAAAGAAGAAAATCTTCTTGAAAAATGCTGAGCTCTTGGTTGCAAGTTTCTCTATTCTTTTCGTAGCCATTTTCCGTGTGGGAGTGAAGCTGTGTTAAGACATTAAGCTCTGGGAGGAGAGTCCTGAGGGTAAGATCTGGCCTAAGTTCCTTGTCGGGCCTGGGTGTTCACAGTTGTGGTGTAATCTCAAGTGGATAAATGGCATCTTTCTTTCATCGTCAGAAGTTTGTTAGAAATTGGGAGGAAGCCTACAGCATCAGGATACCTGAGTTCATTGGAAGACTTAGCTACTGTGGATAGCTATGTTCACTATGTTCCAGGTCTGTTAGAGTTTGAAAGGCCCTTGAGTTCTTCAGCTTTATCTGTGTTCATGATTGCAGAGGCTGGGCTAACCCTCTCTTTGATTGAAGGACTAGAATCCTTGCTGTATTCACAGGCATTTGCCCTCATTTTTCTATTTGTCAATCTTTTCATCACCTCTTTACAAATATTTCACTGTTGCGCCTGGCAGCGTGTGCCTGTGTCCCAGAGCTTTGGGAGGCAGAGATGGGAGAATCACTTACGCCCAGGAGTTGAAGACCAGTCTGGGCAATGCAGCAAGACCTTGTCTCAAAACAAGAAAAAAAATTTGCTGACCTCTTTGGACATTTCTGCAGCAGCTACTTCAGGACAGACCGACTTAGAGACTTATTTTGGGTGCTGATTTTACTGTGGATGAAAGTTTCCAGAGCTACGTCACTGTCATTTATGTTTTTTCTCTGGGTGCATTTCTTCAAAATATTTCTCTCTGGCCTCAACTTCCTTCTCTTTAGCCTCATCGCCAGATTTCTCTTCATCCATGGCAATGTTCCAGTTCTTTTCATACTTTAGTTTTCTTTCTCTTTTGTCTGTTTCTCAGGTTTTGCTACAAGTCTCACTTCCTCTTTCCTCTGTTTTTCAGCTTCCCCCTGAGAAGGTGTTTCTGCTTCTCTTTTGTGATGCTGGAACTCAGCAAGGATGGAGCTTGCTCGGAAGCTCCCTCTCCTCTCCCAGCATTCTTTTGCTGTTATGTGTTTTCAAATCTCCCTTTATAGGCCTTGGGTTACTTTATCACTTCTTTCATTTTCCCTCTCCTTCGCTTTTGTTTCTTTTGAATACTTGTTCTTATCCTACTCCCCTTTTTCACAGCAAGGCTTCATTTCTCTGCCAGAACTTTGGTAGCCCCCTCAACATGCATGATTCCTAATGTAGCTCTTTTTTTTTTTTTTGAGTTGGAGTCTCAGTCCTTCGCCCAGACTGGAGTGCAGTGACCACTCCAGCATCAACCTGTTGGGCTCCAGTGATCCTTCTGCCTCAGCCTTCCAAGTAGCAGGAACTACAGGCGCACACTACCACGCCCGGCTAATTTTTTTGATTTATTGTAGAGATGAGGTCTCACTATGTTGCCCAGGCTGGTCTTGAACCCATGAGCTCAGGCAGTCCTCTTGCCTTGGCCTCCCAAAGTGCTGGGATTACAAGCTCCAGCCACTGCACCGGTCCCCTAATGTAGCTCTTAACTTGACTCTGGACCTTGGAACATGGCTGTAGCTTCTTTGTTTTAGCAGGATGATTGCATTCTGGAGTGTCTTCTTCACATCTCAGTTTACAGTCTTTTCTTTTGACAATAGTAGCGGCACCCTCCTGCTGAGAGCAGGAGACAATGAATAGGTATTGGTTTATAGCAAATGTTGAAGGTGATGACTTCGGTTTTAATATCGTAGGTGAAAAGTGACTCCTTTAAATTTGCTTCACAGTGATGGGAGATGAGGGGGCAGCATTTTCAGGGGATATGACATTGTCTATGACTTAGTGCATAGAGTAGTGGGCCAGTTCGTGGCAGGTTGTGAGACCTTTTGTCCATCTCACACTCATAGACCCTACAGCTCTTGTTTCATGAGTCTTTAGTTTGTCAGTTCAGTGGCTATCTATGGGTGTTTTTGGAGCAGAATGATAGCTGTTACTGATGGATCTTTTCTACCTGACAATAATGTCTGAGCACATTTACTCCTAGATAAAGAAGCTTGTAGAGTCCAGAAGATGACTGAGTGATTGCTTTCCAGACTGAACCAAGAGTCATATTAGAGAAATTCTGGAGAAATGCAGGTGATGTGAGCAGAGAGCTGTGTATGTGCAACAAATATTAGCAGGTTTGCTGTCAGAGTGTGGCATCCCAGAACCTCCAAAGACTGTTTTCTGTTGCTGCTCCAGGCTGGCACTGCATCCCCAGATTCAGGGAAACACTGCTTATATTGCTTCTTTTCTTCAACTTTTATGTTTTCTTCCATTGTTGCTGGATACTACTTTTCTTTGTTTCTGTGTGTGTGTTTTTTGTTTTTTTTGGTATGTTTTGTTTTGTTAGCACTTTGCTATTGTTCTATACCTGTTTTTGTCTTAAATCTGTTCTCAGAGTTCAGCTATCCTTTTTTGATTTGGTTGCTGACTTGGCTAAAACAGAACTAGTTTCACCTGGGTTTCTTCTTTTTGTAGTTGTTTGAGCTGCAGCCTCTACCTGTACCCGAGTCCCCCTTGGGGCTATGCTGTGCTGTCCCTTCAATTCTAGGAGCTTGCTTTGTTTCTTAAGCAGAATTTTTTTTTTTGTTTTGAGTTGGAGTCTTACTCTGTCTTCCAGACTGGAGTTCAGTGGCCACGCCTGACCACCGCAGCCTTGACCTGCTGGGCTCTGGCGATCCTTCCGCCTCAGCCTTCGAAGTAGCTGGAACTACAGGCATGCGCTACCATGCCCGGCTAATTTTTGATTTATTGTAGAGGTGAGGTCTTGCCAAGTTGCCCAGGCGGGTCTCGAACCCGCGGGCTCAGGCAATCCACTCACCTCAGCCTCCCAAAGCATGGGATTACAGGCTGAGCCATTGAGCTCGGCTTCTTAAGCAGAATTATCAATCACCTTGCTGATTATGAAAGTATGGGTAGCAGTTTAGGCAACATAGACAAAGAGGGAGAGCCCTCTCATCCCACCTTCCAGAGGAGATAGTGGCTACAAACACTTTGTTGATAAGGCTTTTATGTGCATATGCAAACTGTGCTTTATTTTTCCTATGTTTTGAAACATAAACAAAGAGTATACAGTACACAGTGAAGCAGTTGTGTTGATGCATAATAATCCTAGTACATTCCTTTTAGGTGCTGTATGGCATTTCTTCCTGTAAAGTGCTGCACTTTTATTTAGGCCTGTTGATGGACAGGTGGGTTATTTTTAGAATTGTGTTATAGAGTGCTCTGGTGAACACCCATGAAATATCTGTATGTCTGGGAGTGTATTTTTCCGGCGTAGATTTTTAGAAGTGAAATTCCTGGGACATGAGGAATGTGCCTTTATATTTGAAATCTTTAACTAGAATTCATTTTTGTGAGATTTTATTTATTTCTATTTGCCAAGCCAATTGTCCTAATACAGTGTATTGACTAGTATAATCTATCCCACTGACTTGTAATGCTACGTCTATCAAATACCAAATATATATGTGTGTATAATCCTATTTATCTATTTGCATAGTCCTTCAGTCATACACAGTGTTTTTGTTGTGTGACTTTATAGTAATCTTGTCTGGTAGAACAAATTTTTCCCCCTCTAACAAGTTATCTTGATTATTCTTCGTCTTTTACTCATTTGCTTAAGTTTTAAAATATGCTTATCAAGCCCAAGAAGAGATATTGGAATTTGGTTAGGGTTTTATTTGGTTAAGGTTTGATTTGCATATTAACTTAGGAAGAATTAGCACCTTAAAAATATTAGTCCTCCCATACTTAAGATTTATTTGGTTCTACTATGTCTTTTGGCAAAGTTTGCTTTTTCTCTACTAAGATATTGTACATTTTTTTCATTCATGCGTGTATTCCACAGTAAGAATAAATCATAATTTTAAGCTATAACATTTTTAAAAGATAAAGGAGAATTTGTGGCACAGCTGCATTAACAAAACAGACTAAAGTTCAACACTAAACAGGTGTTCTCTGTTCCCATGGTGGAATAAATACACAATTATGTATAAAATTCCACTAAAGATCTGAGATGAGGCAAATAACCCTTTGATGTGAACTGCCCAGGTAGGCTACAAATAATTTCTGTGAGCATTTCACGGCAAGATGGAAAAACCCCCACAGTGACCAGGCAAACCTCTCACTTCATGCACCTGGTCTTGGCTTGTCTTGCCTCCTCAGCCACATCCAAATCCAGAAAAGCTTCTGCACCTTTTGCTCAAAAATTCAACTCCAAGTCCGTGAGGTCCTCAGCACAGAGTGATGTGAATGAGCCTTTGTGCAGCCTTTGTCCAGAACCTCCAGGGAAATCATATGTACAAACACAGAGCACAGCAGCATTTCCTTAAACAATAATTTTATTTTTTGAATTGGAGTCTCTTTTGCCCAGGCTGGAGTGCAGTGGCACACTCATGGCCACCCCAGCGCCAACCTACTGGGCTCCGGCGATCCTTTCAACTCAGCCTTCCAAGTAACTGGAACTACAGGTGCACGCTACCACGCCTGGCTATTTATTTATTTATTTACTTACTTATTTATTTATTGTAGAGACACAGTCTTGCCAAGTTGCCCGGACTGGTCTCAAACCTGCTGGCTAAGGCAATCCACTTGCCTCAACCTCCCAAAGTGCTGGGATTACAGGCTGAGCCACCGAGTGTGGCCTAAACAATAGTTTTAACTGTTTTTTTTTTTTTTTTTTTTTGAGTTGGAGTCTCACTCGGTCACCCAGACTGGAGTACAGTGGCCGCTCCCGGCTACCGCAGCCTCGCCTGCTGGGCTCG
>NW_007258394.1:47944-49705 GCF_000164805.1 Carlito syrichta | reverse complement strand
CGCGGGCTCAGGCAATCACTCACCTCAGCCTCCCAAAGGCGCGGGATTACAGGCTGAGCCACTGAGCCCAGCTTAGTTTTAACTGTAGAATGAGCTGACAAGCCAAGTTTTTCAAAAACAAACCAAAATACTGCCTTCCTATATTTTGATTTTTCTTGCAAAAATGTTGTCATCCAAATAAAAAAAAATCTTAATAGAAACAATGAAAATTCAAAGGGTTTGGGCCAAAAAGCAAATCGGTCCTCTGCAGCCTAACTCTAAGTCATTTGTTCCTGGACTGTGACACCATGTAGAGGGTGATCAGCCAGATGGTCCCTCCCAGCGTCAGCGCCATGGTGGTCTGGTACAGCATTGGGTCAGGCAGGCCTCACTTCAGGTGGATGTGCACACTGTTGGATTTCTGGAAAAATATCTGCAGCTCTGGAACTTTGTTTTTCCCAGCATAATCATGTGCAGTGGACTCGGAGGTCAGTTTATATAGGTGTGGCAAATATGATAGGCAGTTCTTGGTGGAAACCACAGGCTTTAATCCCTGCTATAGGCTGTGGCAGCCTGTGCTCCTGCCCACTTCTGTGTGAAGCCACTAAACTTGTAGTACATGACTCATGGAGTCTGCCTTCCCAGCCATACATTTTTTTGTTAGCTTTTTTTTTTTTTTGAGTCAGGATCTGTGTTGCCCAGGCTGGAGGGCAGTGGCATGATCACAGCTCACTACAGCCTCGACTTCCTGAGCTGAGGAGATCCTTCTGCCTCAGCCTCCTGAGTAGCTGAGACTACAGGCATGGGTCACCATACCCAGTAAATTTTAAAAAAAAAAAAATTTTTTTTTTTTGAATTAGAGTCTCACTCTGACTCCCAGGCTGAATTGCAGTGGCACACTCAAGGCCACTGCAGCCTTGGCCTGCTAGGTTCAGGTGATCCTTCCACCTCAGCCTTCCAAGTAGCTGGAAGTACAGGCATACACCATCACGCCTGGCTAATTTTTTGATTTATTGTAGAGATGAGGTCTCACCAAGTTGCCCAGTCTGGTCTCGAAGTCCTGGACTCAGACAATCCTCTCGTCTCAGCCTCCCAAAGTGCTGGGATTACAGGCTTCAGCCACTGCACTCGGCCAGAAGTTTTTTATGTAGAGACAAGGTCTCACTATGTTGCCTAGGCTGGTCTCAACGTCATGGGTCCAAGCAATCCTCCCATCTCGGTTTACCAAAGTGCTGGGATCACAGGTGTGAGCCACCGTGCTTTGTTATATTAGCTTTACTTCTGGGTGTTTTATGTTTCTTGTTGCTGTTGTATTGATTAATTTCCTGATTGCTTGTTAATCAGTTTATTTGCTGCAGTATCTCACAAACTCAGGGAAACATATTTACAAGGATATTTTAAAAGGTACAAATAGACAGCAAGATGAAAGATAAATAGGGCAGGGCAGGGTCTTAAAGGGTCCTAAGAGCAGCAACTTCCATTCCCATGTAATTGGGGTGTGCTCCCTTCTGGTAGGTGGATAAGTTCTTGTTGACCTTCCTGCAAGCCTCCTTGAGTTTAGCTGTCCAGAGTTCTTTGGGCTTCTTTTGTTTTTAATTTTTATTTTATTTAAAGTTTTGGGATACAAGTCTTTTTTTTTTTTTTTGAGTTGAAGTCTCACTCCATCGCCCAGATTGGAGTACAGTGGCCGCTCCCGGCCACCACAGCCTCGACCTGCTGGGCTCTGGTGATCCTTCCACCTCAGCTTTCCAAGTAGCTGGAACTACAGGCGCACGCTACCAC
>NW_007258394.1:1953-47911 GCF_000164805.1 Carlito syrichta | reverse complement strand
TTATTGTAGAGATGAGGTCTCGCCAAGTTGCCCAGGTGGGTCTCGAACCCACGGGCTCAGGCAATCCACTCACCTCAGCCTCCCAAAGCATGGGATTACAGGCTGAGCCACCGAACCCAGCTTTTTGTTGTTGTTTTTTTTTAAAAGAGATAGGATCTTGCTCTGTTACTCAAGCTGGAGTGCAGTGTCATTATCATAGCTCAGTGTAGCTTTGAGCTCCTGGGCCTGGGCTCAAGTGATCCTCTCACCTCAGCCTCCTGAGTAGCTGGGACTATAGGTATGTGGCACCACACCCTGGCTAAATTTTTATTTTTATTGTTTGTAGAGATGGGGTCTCACTATGTTGTCCAAGCTGATCTTGAACTCCTGGCCTCAAGCAATCCTCCTGCTTCCATCTCCCAAAGTCTTGAAATTACAGGCATGAGACACCCTGGCCATTCTTGGGCCTTTTATGGAAACTTCATTGGATAGGCATGATTGAAGCCAACCTTGTAGGAATGTGAGTAGACAAAAAGGATATAGTCTAACCTTGTAGGAATGAGACTAGACAAAAAGGATATAGTCTAATACTGATAGAATGGGGAAACCCAGCAAGGTCTGTCTGTTCAGATCCTTCTTAGCCTGTCTGTGCAGCCTGCCTTCTTCCTGGGTATGGAGCAGAATCCCTCCTGAAATCATGGTCTTATGATCTACAGCCAGATAAGGTAGGTCAGAGAATTTCTTTATAGCCAGTTCTAAGACAGAAAAATGGAGGAGGAAGATTAGTGTATATTTTTAGTTTCTATGGCCTGCTTTGGGGAGAAGAAGGAGCAGGTGAAAGTGGGTCCAGAAGGCAGAGAGATTGTTTTCTGAGGTCTGCTCCTGAGGCCTAATGTTCCCCAATATTATAGCCAAAGACTTATTTTCCATTTTTCACTCTGCAGCTGTTCCAAAGCTGCTTCAGAAATTGAGGACAAAAGTCCAAATACTTCAACAAAAGATATTGTGGGAAAACAAATCAGAGAGACTGTAACACTGAGACTGGTAAGCAGGAAGCTACATTTATTTCTGGAATGCCGGCGATTGGTCCATTGGACTCCAGTCGCAAAGGCTTGACCCTGATTGCAGTCGGGCCTCAGCTTTTATATGTTTTACGTTGGCTTTGGGGGAAGGGGCTTTCATGGTGGAAAGTTTAGTACCTTTTGTAATAACAGCAAAAGCTTGTGGTTTCAGCTGCAGGTGCTGAGCATGGTGTGGTGCGCTGTACCAGGGTAGTCACACAGGAAGGGTCTTACGGTTTTAGCTGTAAGTACTGAGCACAGCGTTTGGCATTAACAAACGGGAATATTTTAATGGTGATGCATATTTTGAAGCGTTTTCTAAAAAGCTTCCTATTACATTCATTCCCTTTTATGCTCGGCCCTATTAGGGCTAAAGAGCATCATTTTGACTTAACATCATTATATGAGCTGCCATTTTCTGTTCGACCATGGTTTCAATGAATTTAGAGACAGACCTTATGAGTAGTGGGGCTATGCAAGGGAGAATTAAGCATGTTCCCAAGAAGAGGATCACAGCTCCTATGGTAGCTTGAAGTTCTCCCTCTAGGTTTGGAAACCAGTTTTCAAACCAGTTATTTATTTTCCAGCCTTTCTAGGTTTGAACTGGGACATTAGCAAGCTTTCTGATATTTGCGGCTGTGTCAGTTATAACCTTTCCATTATCAACTATTTGGAGGCAACAGTCAGAACTATTAAATTTTCCCCAAACTCCCCCTTCTTCTGCCAACAAGTATTTTAGGGCTAAGTGATTTTGATAAATTGTGGCACGCATTTGGGTGGGTTGGGTAGCTACGAGTTGCAAGGCTATGGCCTTCTGGTTGGTAATAATTTCCAAGACTGCCTGTAATCTAATGATGTGGTTAAGCGTGTATATGGGGGTTTGGTATCCCCAACTTCCATTCTGCACCTAAGTGGCAGGACCATTGGTTTCAATGATTTTGGGAAGTGGCCACTCGTTGCCTTCCCAATTTTGTTTGCCTCCTATGTTGAGTGACCTGGCAACCTGGCTTTTTAGACTTTGGTAGAGGGGAATTCCTAATTTGTTTCCCTTGTGGTTGGGCAGGAGGAAGAACCTGGATTGGATTATTCCTATGGTACAGGTACCCTGCCAATTTGCCGGGAGCTGGGTATAAGCTCTTTTGCCACATATCCAGAAATAGCCCATCTGGGGCTTTCCATATGTCCAATGAAGTGAGATTGGTCCAGCTGTGGCCTATGATAGTCACACTATAAAATGGGTTGGCCTCTTCAGGGGATGACACAGTGCAGTTAGCTATGGTTTGGTCAGGGGCAGGCTTAAAGCATTGAGAAAACTTCATTGCGGAGGTGGGAGCCCAATACCAAGAAGGTGTATACATGGCTATCAGACCAGGTTTGGGGAGTTCCAGGATAGCATTCTTCTGCAAGAGAAGTTTCCCACCTGCTGGGTAAAAGCTTGCCCAGTTCTACTGATGCATTCTTCTCCAATTACCTCTGAGGTAAATAACCTTGAGGTTGATCACTTTCCCTGGCAATTATAGAATGGTTCCATTGGAGGAGTTGGTAGGCATTCAGACTGGTTTCCTTCCAAGACCGTTTTTCAGCCATAAGGGCCTCCCCACATATCCAGCATTTAGTGACATTAAAATCTTGGACAATCCATTTGGCTAGGTTTGTGAAGAGGTTTTGTCTTACAGTAGGAAACCCTAGGCTTAAGTTTTTGTCCTTTTGTAATTGATTGTACATGGAGGGTGGGGGTGGCCTTGGTTTCGGCTGTGCTATTTTTTGTATAGTTTCCTTGACCAGTTGGGTTTGGGCATGGTTTAGGGCACCTCCAGGCCTATAGTAATCCCAGCAGGCCCAACCTCCACTGTGGCCGTTATCTGGTTTGTTGCAGGTTCATCCCCTTATGTGCTTAGATCTTATCCATCCAGTCCAAAATAGTTTACCATTGTAGGAACATAGAAAGGAGCTGCTGATATAGCAGGCCATAGGCTGGCACGAATAGGAAGTAAAGGTTGGTTGCCAGTGTCCCTTATAGTAAAGTGGGGTTATGAAATCATCACAGGATGAGTAATGGGTCAGGTTTGCAAAGGAGGCCCAAATTAAAAGCAACCAACAACAACGAAGCATCCTATCCATAGGAGGAAGAATAGTGCTAGTAAAAACCTTTTGCCACACGCCCAGTTTGCTGGTATGGCTTCTGTTAATCCTATAGCCAAGACTAAGGTGAAGGCTATAGTGATAGATAGAGACAAGGAGTGGCACTAGAGCTAGTTTTGGAGAACAAAAACAGTTTATCTGTATTCTGGTTGCAATCTCCTCAAGCTTCTGCCATGCGTTGATCAGTCAGCCTCTGGAGTGGCTGAAGCAAGGCTGCAGATTCCTTAAACTTGGGCTGTGCACTGACTAGTCAGCTTCCAGAATGACTAGAGCAGGGCTGCAGATCTTTTCTGAACTTTAGGGTGTACAGTTTGTCCTTTTCCAGATCATCAGTCACACACTCCCAGTCTTAAGCGACTGATTTGACTCTGCTGTAGTGGATCCAGGAGATCACTTCAGCAACCTTTACTGCACCTGGGGTAGTTAAAAGGACAGTAAATGGCCCCCTCCAGAGGGGTCTTAGGGGCTGAACATTCCATTCCTTTATCCATACCATGTCTCCTGGGTTAAAGGGGTGAGCATCTATGGTTAAACTTATTGGTAACCTTTCTCTGACTCGGTGATGTAAGGTGTTTAAGGCTGTACTTAGAGCCTGCAGTTGCTGCCTTAGGGTGATGTTTCCTAATTCCTTTGAGTCCCCTTGTCATATCTCTGACTAGAGGGGGTTGCCTACCATAGAGAATCTCAAAAGGAGAGAAGCCTGTCTGCTTGGTAGGGCTAGACCTAATTCTTAATAGGATTATTGGCAAGAGCTGGTCCTGGCTTGAGTTTCTTGGCATAGCTTACTTAGTTGCAATTTCAGTGTCCAATTCATTCGTTCTACTTTTCCTGAACTGTGAGGCCAATAGGCTGTGTGTAATTTCCAGGAAATTCTTAGCCATTTGGCCAAGAATTATTATTTCTGCCATGAGTGCGGACCCATTATCTGCTCCTGTGGTGATCAGGGTTCCAAATTGGGGGATGATTTCTTTCAAGAGAAGTCAAGCCACTTCAGTTGCCTTCTCTGTATGAACTGGGAAGGGTTCTACCCATCCCGAGAAGGTGCATACAAAAATGAGATATTTGTAGCCCTGGACTCGGGGGAGCTCAGTGAAGTCCACGATTATGTCTTCAAATGGTGTTCCTCCTATGTATTGTATTCCAGGGGAGACTTTGCGTCCCTGCTGTGGGTTATTTTGAGCACAGGTCTGTCATTGCTCACAAACTGTTTGGGCTATAGTGGAGAGTTGGGGGACATAAAAGTTTTAGTTTAGAGTGGTTTCAAGGACTGTCCGTCCACTGTGGGTTCCTTGGTGGAATTGCCCGACAAAAGCTAGAGCTAATGACTCAGGAATTACTATTCAGCCATCTTGAAAGTTCCACCATCCGTTCTGAAGATAGCTTCCATTTTCACTTTCAAACTAAGCTTTTTCATGTTGCAAATAGCTAGGGCTCCAATTTGACAGTGGACTAGAAAGAAGTGCAGCAGCCAGAGCAATTGACTCACTGATTTCTTTGAATGCTGCAAGCTTTGCTTCTTGGTCTGTTTTGCAATTTCCTTGGGCGATTATTGCATTTCCCTTTTGGTGTCCCTGACAATGCATGACCGCTACCCTTTTAGGGACCCATACAGAATCCAGGAGCTCGAGGATTTCTTTACCATACTTTATGTCCTTTTCCTCTGAGTTTATTAGGCTCTTTTTAAAATCTAAGGCTCCGTTCACATGGAGGGTGGGTAAAAGCATATTTGGAGTCTGCGTAAATGTTGACATGTACCCCTGTTGCCAGCTGAAGGGCTCGGGTTAAGGCAATGAGCTCTGCCTTTTGGGCTGAAGTTCCTTTTGGTAGAGGTTTAGCTTGAACAGTGGAGTCCAGGGTTACTACTGAGTAACCGGCAAACTGTTCCCCTTCTTTTTGAAACTGCTACTATCAGTAATGTATTCAGCATCAGGATCTTTGAGGCGCTGGTCTGTCAGGTGTGGATGACTGGAAAACCATCCATAACCTCAGTACAATCATGGTTTGGCTATCTGGGTTCAACTGGCAATAGATTGCAAGATCTAAAGTTTTGACTATTTCTGGGCAAATGCATGGGTTTTTACATAGCATTCCTTGGTACTTGACCATTCTGGCATTTATTAGCCAGTACTGACCTTTGTATTCCATTAAGGTTAATACTGTGTGCGGCACTTGGACCATCAGGTCTTGTCCCATCGTTAGTCAACTTCTGCCACCTGAAGGGCTGTAGCTGCAAGTACTCATAAACAAGTCCACCAACATTGAGTGACTGAGTTCAGTTGCTTTGACAAGTATGCCATGGGTCTGTGGCATGACCCTAATATCTGAGTTAGAACCCCCACTGCTATGCTGGTGCGCTCATGCACATATAAAAAGAAGGGCTTGGTTATGTCTGGGAGCCCTAAGCCGGGCACATTGATGAAAACCTGCTTAATTTCTTCAAAGGTCCTTTGTTGGTCTTGTTCCCAAAGTAGGGCCTCTCGTTCTCCCTCTTTGTGGCTTCATCAAGGGGTTAGGTATCCAGATTCTACAGAATCTTGTGGCTCCAAGGAATTCCCAGACTTAACATCGGGAGAATGGGACCAGGATTGAGCAGATGGTTTGTTTTCTTTCTGGGCCAAGCTGAGATAGGTGGAAGTTGAGATACCTAACCTCCTCTTGGCAGATTTGGGCCTTTTTCTTTGAGACTTTGTATCTAGCCTTCCATAAGAGGGTGAGGAACTGGTGTGTCCCTTTCATGCTGTCCTCCCATGTTCGTGCCGCCAACAACAAATCATTCACATATTGGAGCAGGGTACAGTCACATTGGTTTGTTGGGCAGGCTTTTAAATCTGATGCTAAAGTGGTGCCAAAGATGGTCGGAGAATTTTTGAATCCTTGAGGCAACTTCGTCTAGGTTAATTGTCCTTTGTCACCATTTTCAGGATTTTTCCATTGGAAGGCGAAGATTGATTAACTTTGGGGGGCCAGTCGAATGCAGAAGAAGGCATCTTTGAGGTCCAGGCAAGTGAAGAAGGCAGTCTCTATGGGGACAAGGCTCAACAAGGTATAGGGGTTCAGGACAATTGGATGCCGGTCCTGAACTGGCCAGTAATCGTCTGTACCCAATTTCTGGACTGGCAGGAGAGGTGTGTTCCAAGATGACTGACAGGGTTGAAGGATTCTATACCGCAGAAGTTTTTCCAGATACTTTTGAATCCAAATCTGTGCCTTGCGTGGGATGAAGTTTTGTCTTTGATGTACTGGCTCAACCCCTGGTTTCAATTCTATAAGTACTGGGGGTATGTTGTGGACCAGCCCAGGTGGATTGTCTTCGGCCCAAACTCCGGGTGTTTGAAAGGGTGGCTGTGGTCTATGTTGTGACTTTCCTATTAGACTGTAGAAACCCCATTCTTCTTCCCAGAGAATGGTAAGTGCCATTATTATTTTAATTTTTGTATTTCTTAATTTCAGAGGCACTTGGTTAGGAGAGTCAAAAGTGATTTGGGCTCGCAGCTTTCCTAATAAATCTCATCTCATCAGAGCTGTCAGGCAGTCATGGAGGTATAGGAGCTCATGGATAATTTCACGGCCGCCTGTTGTACTGCGTCATGGTAACATAAAAGGATGATGAGCTCTACTACTTGTGGCCCCTATGATGGTAGCTTGCCTTTGGGAGAAGGGGCCTACAGGCTGGTTTACCACAGAGTGTTTTGCTCCTGTGTCTACCATAAAGTCAGTGGGTTGGCCCCCTACGGTCATTTGGATCATAGGCTCCTGGGGGCCCAGTAGAATGGAGCCCAGCTCGTCCTAGTCTTCCTTATATGTTTCCATGGTGGCCAGACCCATAAAGTTGTCTGCAGGCAGTTGGTGTTGTCCCCAGATCATCTGGCCTCTTATTCCTGGTAGTGGTCCAACAGCTGAGAGCATTCATTCTTCCAGCGGTTTTTGTTTACTATGCGCTGGGGACAGTCACACCTTTGCAGTGGCCCTCTTGGTAGTAGTAGACACATTGATTTTTTCCCCCCAGTTTCTTGTTAGAGTAGGGTGGCCCATTAATGTCCTGGTGTGGTCCTGGCATCATCTCTGGGTGACCTTTGGATTGGCCTCTTCCCTGACTCTGGCCTCGGCCTTGTCTGTGTTTGGCAGGTACCTGGTATCCTGACAAGGCTGCAATGAGTAAAGTGGCCTTTTTCTTCAGTCTCTGATCTGCTTCTTGTTGGGTTTCCCAGTCTCGGTTGACAAACATTTTTGCCACAATCTCCAGTAGCTGACTGGTGTTCATTCCAGTGAAGCCCTCTAACTTTTGTCGTTTGCGTTGAATGTCTCCTTGGGCTTGTCCAACAAAGGCTACATTCACCATTCATTGAATCAATCTCCAGCAGCTTGGGTTGAAAGGAGTGTACAGTCTGAAGGTCTTGCAGAGTCTTTCATAGAATTGGCTCAGGCTCTCATTGGTTCCTTGGAGCACATCTGAGATTTTGCTCATGTTCATGACCTTTTTCCCTCTTTCCTTCATGCCTCCTAAGAGGGCTTTGTGGTACCACTTGAGCATCTGTAACCCCTGGTTGCTGTTGGGGTCCCATTGAGAGTCTTCTTCAGGGAAGTGATTCTGTGCATATGCCTATGCGTTGAGTGCTCCTGCCGGGGCATATTCTTCTAACCATTTCAAGGCTTCCTGAATAATTCTCCGGTGCTCCTTGGTATTGAATAACATCAGGAGTTGCTGGTGGCAATCTGCCCGAGTTGGTTTCTGGGTCTAGATGATGGATTGCATCAGGTCAATCATAGCCTGGGACCTTTCAGTAAATGGTGGTGTGTGATTTTTCCAGTTCAAGAGATCAGTGGTGGTAAATGGCTGATATACGATCGTGCTTTGTCCCCCTTGGATTTGGCCATCTGGGTCATAATAGAGGGGTCCCTGGGTCTCTCTTAGTGGCATCTGGAGGGCACTTGGACATCTGTTGGAGGAGAAGCCAATCGTTGGCTCCTGTGGCAATTTTCTGGGTGGTATGTGTGGGGTTAAGGTTGGAGGCTCCAGGGCAGAAAGACTGGATTTTGGTGCACACATTGTCTGTGGTGGGGCCATGGCATTGGTTGGAGCTGGACGTGCAGTTGGCAGTGGGGGTTGTATAAGGGCATGTATGGTGGAGGAATCCCTTCTATTTCGTCAGCCAGAACAAGCTTGTTTGGATTGGGCAGGCACTTGGAAGGGGCCGACTTAAGTGCCATCATAATTTTGCAATTTTCTTCCCAGCAAGCTTTTAGCCAAGATGGATGAGCAAAGACTGCATCTTGCCAACAGTCAATGTATGGGAACTGATCAGGGTGCCCAGGACCTGGGTTTCCTGTGACAATTCTAAATACCTTAGCAGTTAACCTTTTATCTAGTGACCCTTCTGTGGGCCATCCCACCCCAGAAGAAGGCCAGTCTATTTCACAGAATGTTCGGAGCTTTCTCCAAGTCAGTTTCACACCATAGTCTTCCTGAGTAACCTTGGTGAAAATTTTTTAATATGCATTCAAGGGAGGTGTTCTTTGTGTTCCACCCATCTTCCTCCCCCTAAAGGACACCAGTCACACACAGAGAGAGGAAAAAGGGGTAAGAAGGGTAGTTGCTCCGTCCGTTTCCAGTCATATTCCTTACAGAGATATTTCAGACACCTCTTAGCAGTTGGTGGGTTGATATAAACCCCCAACCTGGACCAAGCCTGTTACAGGGCTGGGGCAGCCTTCAGCTGTATGAGGTTGCCACTGGCTCAGATCAGGACTCAACACTCACTTCAGCCCTTTGGTTGGGTTGGAACTCTTCCACTATCTGTCTCATTCATACACAATCACACAGCAACTCCAGTCCTCCACCCAGTACCTTGGAGTCTATGGTTTCGTCTCGGGACAGTGTTTTCTTCCACTGTTTCTAACCCTTTCCTTCAGGTTTGAGACTACTAGCAGACTCTGGGAGTTGATCAGGCTCCCCTTCTGTCTCTTAAGATCTATCCCTTATAAACCCAGTTTCTACCCTTTCTGTTGGGTGCTGCTCCTTACACTAGTTTCTGCACCTCACTGGTTTCTGTTGTGCTTTCAGGATCCTTGTGCCAGCATGCCAGGAGAGCTTCTCCCCTACGGATCAATTGGTCCATTGGTGCCAGGCGAGTTTACCTTTCCCGTTGCCCCAAGGGTTGCACCCCTGTGACAAGGGAGGTGGAAAACACCATCTCCAAACTCTCTAATCCCGGCCAATGCACCAAGAAATGTTGTGGGAAAACAAATCAGACCAAGACACCAAGGCTGGCAAGCAGGAAGCTGCGTTTGTTTCTGGAACACTGGCATTAAGCCCATTGGACTCCAGTCTCAAAGGTTGGACCCAACTTGCAGTCAGGCCTCAGCTTTTATATGTTTTACATTGGCATTGGGGGAAGGGAACTTTCCATGGTGGATAGTTTAGTACCTTTTGTAATAACAGCAAAAGCTTGCAGTTTTAGCTGCAGTTGCTGAGCACAGCGTGGTGTGCTGCATCAGGGACAGTGATACGGAAGGGGCTTGCAGTTTTATTTGTAAGTTTCAAGCAAGTGTTTTGCATTAACAAACTGGAACACTAACTATGATATATGTTTTGAAGCGTTTTCTAAAAAGCCCCCTACCACAGTATGATTATTGTTTTAGTCACTTAGGAAATAACAAGGGCTATGGGAGTTATGAACCATGACCTGTGGATGAAAACCAGTGTTTACATACAGGTATGTCCTAATATCACAGGTATTATCGAGTCTGAGAACTTAACCTCATCCTAGATCCTAAAGGTTTTCTCCTATGTTTTCTACTAAAAGTTGTATAGCTTCTTGATTTGCATTTAAGTCTGTGATTAATTTTGAATTGACATGTGTACAAGGTGTGAGGTTTGAGTTTCATTATTTTGCATTTGGTTGCCTAATTACTCCAGCAACATTTGTTGAGAAAACTGTCTTTCCTAATTTGAATTGCTTTTGTACCTTTTTTTTTTGAGTTGGAGTCTCACTCTGTCACCCAGACTGGAGTGTAGTGGCTCAGCCACGACCTGCTAGGCTTTGGTGATCCTTCCGCCTCAGCCTTCCAAGTAGCTGGAACTACAGGCACGCGCTACCATGCCTGGCTAATTTTTTATTTATTGTAGAGATGAGTTCTCGCCAAATTGTCCAGGCGGGTCTCCAACCCGCGGGCTCAGGCAATCCATTCACCTCAGTCTCCCAAAGGCACGGAATTACAGGCTTTGGTACCTTATTAAAAACCAGTTGAGGCCAGACATGATGGCTCAAGCCTGTAATCCCAGCACTGTGGGAGGCCAAGGTGAGAAGATTACCTGAGCCCATGGGTTCAAGATCAGCCTGGGCAACTTGGCAAGACCTCATCTCTACAATAAAAAAATAAAAAAATTAGCCATATGTGGTAGTGCGTGCCTGTAGTTCCAGATACTTGGAAGGCTGAGGTGGAAGGGTCGCCTGATCCCAGCAGGTTGACGCTGGGGTGGTTGTGAGTGTGCCACTACACTCCAGCCTGGGTGACGGAATGAGACTCCAACTCAAAAACAAACCAACCAACCAGTTGGGCATATCACAAGGGAGAAGTTGCCTAAACAGTGATGTGGCTTGTAGCACAAGCTCCTTCTCCAGGTATGGAGAAATAAACATTTCCTTGAGAGCCCAAAATGTATCCCAGGTAGCTTCTTATTTAAACCTCACAACTCACCTTCATTTAATACAGTGAGGCCACAGTGATTTCTAGAGGGAAAAAGATGTATCTGTAGTCATATAGCTAAAAAGTGGGGAGCTGTGTTTGAAACCAAGAACTATCTTAGTTCACATTCTCTATTGTTTTTGCTAAACTCTGCTGTCTCCTGAAAGTGGTTGAACCCTTGGACACTCCCTGTTATGATACATTCTAAAAGGAAATACAAGACTTGAGTAGGAAGCTGGATTAGTAGTTTTCTTTCTTTTTTTTTTTTGAGTTGAGTCTCACTCTGTCGCCCAGACTGGAGTGCAGTGACCACTCCTGGCCACCACAGCCTTGACCTGCTGGGCTCCGGCGATACTTCCGCCTCAGCCTTCCAAGTAGCTGGAACTACAGGCACATGCTACCGTGCCCGGCTAATTTTTGATTTTATTGTAGAGATGAGGTTTCGCCAAGTTGCCCAGGCAGGTCTCGAACCCACGAACTCAGGCAATTCACTCACCTCGGCCTCCCAAAGCGTGGGATTAGGCTGAGCCTCTGGGCCCGGTGAATTAGTAGTTTTCAAACTGTAATTTTTAACCCATTGGTGGGTCATAAAATCAATTAGGGGATTCTCAGTCAGCATTTTGTTTTGTTTTGTAATTGCTTAGGATATTTTTACGTGCTATATTATAATATTAGCAATATTTGATGTTGAAAAAATCAATTGGTGTATTTGTGTGGGTTTTTCTAATTTTTCTATTCTGTTCCATTGACTTGTGTATCTTTTCCTCCATCAGTACAACGCAGTCTTGTTTACTATAGCTATAAGTCTTGAAATCAGGTAAACTGATTCATCCCATCCCACTGTATTCTTATTTTTCAAAGTAATTTTAATTCCTTTGCCTTTCCACATAAAGTTTAGAATATTCTTGTCTATATCTACTAAAAAAACTTGCTGAATGAATGTGATATGTCTATTTATTTAGTTCCCTTTTTACTTTTTTCATCGACCATTTGTGTGTTTTACAAAATTTTTATGTAAGTTTAGTACATGTTTTATTGTATTGTAGGATATTTTCTTAGCTTACCCCAGTAGGTAACAATCTAACCCTGGTCTGCTCAATATTGGCAAGTACATGTGTACAAATGCAAGCATGTATGCCCTCTCCTCATACATCTGAAGGTGATCCCAGTCAACAGATGTATGATGGACACCATTCTCTCATCCCTTCCTGAACAGCAGTGTTGGTTATTTCAGTCTCTTGCTAGTGATGTCTGATGTCCCGGCAAATGGCATTGTTCACTGCAATGCTGAGAAGATACTCCTGAGGACCCATCAGCAACACAGCTAAGGCAGATTTGGTTTGTGCTCTTCTAAGGTAGGCCCTGAAGGGGAGTGATGCCTCCAGGAAGGTGGTATGCTGTTCATCCAGCACAGTCCCAGTCTTCGAGGGAGCGCGCGCGTCTTCGGGTGGTAAAGAAGGAAGAAGAGGATGAAGGTTATACTTCAGTGCAGACAGCCAGGCCACAGACACTCAACCGTCCTGGCCAGGAGCTGTTCCGCCAGCTCTTTAGACAGCTTCGCTACCATGAGTCATCTGGGCCCCTGGAAACTCTGAGCCGCCTCCAGGAACTCTGTCGATGGTGGCTGAGGCCTGATGTTCTCTCCAAGGCACAGATCCTGGAGCTGCTGGTGCTGGAGCAGTTCCTGAGCATCCTGCCTGGGGAGCTCCGGACCTGGGTGCAGCTGCATCACCCTGAGAGTGGCGAGGAAGCTGTGGCCTTGCTGGAGGAGCTACAGAGTGACCTTGACAGGATACCATGGAGGGTGAGTATGAGCAAGTGTGTGGTGTCCAGTGAATTCTGCCTGCCGGTGAGCCAGCTTGTCTGTGAGTGAAGGCAGCCCTCTGAACTGTTAGCACCAAGCAATGCAGAGAAAGCCTTTCCTTCTGATTTCCATGGCACCCAAGCATGGACCCTTTAGCAGTTAGCCCTTCCCACCTTCCCAGAGAAACTTAGCTCCAGATAGGGTCTGCAAGTATCCATAAATAACAGTAACTAACCTTTGGACACAGTAGCTTACAGTATACAAAATCCATTTCCGGCCAGGCGTGGTGGCTCAAGCCTCTAATCCCAGCACTTTGGGAGACCAAGGAGAGAGGATTGCCCTAAGCCCGCGGGTTCAGTACCAGCCTGGGCAACATGGTGGGACCTCATCTGTACAATAAATCAAAAAATTAGCTGGGCATGGTAGCTCGCGCCTGTAGTTCTGGCTACTTAGAAGGCTGAGGCGGAAGGATTGGCGGAGCCCAGCAGGTCGAGGCTGTGGTGGCCGGGAGCTTGCCACTGCACTCCAGCCTGGGCGACAGAGTAAGACTCCAACTCAAAAAAAAACAAACAAACCAACAAAACAAAATCCATTTCCACATAGTATCTAATTTAGCTCAAGACTGTCACTGCCCTGTAAAGTGGCGGAGGTTGGAGCAGCACTTAGGATCAGGATTCTTGGCTTCTGAGTGGGAGAGTACATGTGAAAACCCAGAATTGTGCTCTGCATGTGCCATGCGACTTGCTCCTCAGTTAAGCCTTTGAGAATCTGTTCAGTGTATGTGCCATGGGCGATAGAGGGGCATGAATACAAGTGCTGAGTTGCAGTACTGGGCTGGGAAACAGGAAGACCTCAATTCCAGACTTCATTCCACAACCTCAGTGTCCTTGTCCATGTTGTTGTACCTCAGAGCCTCTGTATATTGAGAAGAAAATGGGGAAATGATCTAACATGTGCATTATTCAGTAAATATTTGTGTGCCTGACCCTGGCAGGGCCAACAGTCCCAGGCCCCCAGTAGAGTGGTGCAGGTCAGTGAAAGTGCCTTCTTCCTGCTCCTTCTGGGGACTGGGGACCTGATGCTGCCTGTCTTATTTCAGGTCTTTTTTTTTTCAGAGCATTTCTCACTCTTTAGACTTCTTTAACATTTTATTTATATTAAAATAAGTGTGATTCTGCATATGTAATTCATACATACATGAAAGTAACTATTACGATTCCTGAAACAAATTTGACATACTTGTCCTCCAAACTTATACAAATTAAATCAAACAACGCATCCAAACATGGTCTACCAGCAGTAAATGGTAATAACACAAGGAATTACTATTAGAAAATAGTAATTCCTTGTGTTATTGGCTCGGTGGCTCAGCCTGTAATCCTGTGCCTTTGGGAGGCCGAGGTGAGTGGATTGCCTGAGCCGCCTGGGCAGGCGAGATCTCATCTCTACAATAAATCAAAAAATTAGCTGGGCGTGGCAGTGCATGCCTGTAATTCTGGCTACTTGGAAGACTGAGTCGGAAGGATCACCGAAGCCCAGCAAGTTGAGGCTGCAGTGGCCGGGAGCGGCCACTGCACTCCAGTCTGGGCGACCGAGTGAGACTCCAACTCAAAAAAAAAAAACCAAACAAACAACAACAACAACAAAAAGAATAATAAAAAAAAAAGAAAATATCTGTGTTCAGCACTGGTACTATTTTTGAAAATTTAAATGAGTATTTATCATTTTTAACAAGAACAATGAAATGTTCAGAAGGACCTAATAATAATTTATACAAGTAAATATGCTACATAATAGTTACAGATTTATGACTTTGGAGGCTGGGAGAAAACCTCCCATAGTCTAAAAATGAACAGAAATGCTTAAGATGCTTATGAAGTCACAGAATCATCCTGTGGTTCAGCAAACTTACCAGTGTGAAAAACTAGTCCTGAGAAAGTTTGTCTTTAAGCTTGTTTGGCTGTGCTTCCATATTCTTATTATATTTTAATTCTTCTCTTAGTAGAAGAATAAAAAACAGGAGATAAATTACTGGGTTCATTCATCGTCTTTAGTCTGTGTCTCTATATCAGATGATTTATAGCCTCAGCCTAAGATTTGTCCCTATCAGTGAAGAGGTTGTTTTAGCCACAGGGCCAGAAAAACTTGAAGTTCATTGGCTTTAGCTTCCTATACTCATTTCTACATTAGGGACAGCCTTGCCTCAGAGAATAGAGCTATTTGAAATACCGCGTCAAAGGGCCTCCTCTTTCCTGGTATCTGCTGGGATGGATGCTGCCATTTTCCCACCAGAGACTTTTTCTTCTCTGGCTCCATGACTGAGCCTTATAGTTAACATTGCCTCTCTAATGATGTTACTGTTGAAGTTAGGTTTACAATCTGGGGGCTAGCCTGCTTCTTTGAGTTCACTTTGCGTGTTAGTGCCTAGAGTAAGTGCTTGACAGTAGATATTACTTGACTGTATCTCTGCTGTGGACCATTATCTGTTTAATGTTCAGGAACTAACTCCTCTCTCATTTCTGTTTCAGGCCTGGGGTGGGAGCTGAGAGGATAGCGGGAAGGTGTCACTGTAGCATCTGAGGATTGACAGCATTGCTGTTACTGACTTGCCAAGTGCTTCCTTATATTGAACTGGAATCTGTTTCTGCCTAGAGTCTCCCATGGCCCTTATTAGAGCCCAGGGAGGCTGAGGGGTAGGAGGGGCCTCTCTGGCTTTCTTGTCCTTTCTCCTCTGCCTCGAGACAGTAAAGGGTCTGGCATGCCTATCCCGTGGCCTCTGTCCTTTAGAGATTGGCCATGCCTCCTCTCTGAGTATGCTTTCTGATTCCCACGAGGATCCTCTCACAACATTTTCTTCTTCAGGACCCGGGTCCTGCCCAGAGACCAGATGTGCATTGGATGGGTACAGGAGCCCTGCGATCTTCACAGATACAGTCCTCTGCTACACCTCTCAGGAGCGGCTCTGCTCTGGGGGACCACCTGGAGCCTCCCTATGAAATAGGAGTGTGTGACTTCCTGGCTGGGCAATCTGGTACTCACTGCCTGGCTCTAAGACCCCAGACTTACGCCATACCTCTTGAATTTCCTATAATGTTGTCTTTTCACCATTTGTCCTTTCATAGGAATTCTGTCCTAGCCCTAAGCTCTGTGTTCTCTCCACCCTTTCTGTGACCCATATCTGGCTTCCTACCTCCCCTGCCGTTACGCCCCCGTGCTACCCTCTTCCTGGCCCCCAGTAGGCGCTGAGGACATGTGAGGGGTGTTTTTGGTATTGTATTTTTGTTCTTGTAGTGGTGGAGTCTCACTGTGTTGCCCAGGCTGGTCTCAAACTCCTGGCCTCAAGTGATCCTTTCATGTCAGCCTCCTAAAAGGGCTGGTATTATAGGCGTGAGCCACTGTGCCCAGCCTGAGATGGGTGTTTAATGACAGTCTGTGCCTACTCTTGGATCCTTCCGCTATGAGGAAGGAAGAATAGGCTTCTCAGTGGGGCATCCAGAGCTGGGCGACTTCCTGATGGCATTTTCTTTTCCTTCAGATCCTCCTGCTGCTCAGGTGCCTGTCCTTTCCCAGAGAGAGGGGTGCCCGGAAGACCTGGCAGTTCAGCCCCAGGTGAGTCACAGGGCATTTGGTCCTTCCTGATGCCCCAGCCTTGCTGCCTAATGGAGGAGTATAGCTCCCCTCCTCCTGGGTTTCTCTGTCTGGTAGCCTCACAACCAGAAACCCAGGTCCCAGAGACCAGACTATTGCCCTTGAGCCAGAGCTCTTCTGCTGGGTGATGGTCTTCTCTTTCATCTTTGCTGATGTATCCTGTACTCACTCAGAGCCAGTTCATTCCCTTGCCCCTCCTGAAAGCTAGGAGCTATGGACCAGGTCTATGGCACCGTGTTTTTTCAGGAGGCTATGACTTTCAAGGACTTGGAGGTAACCTTCTCTCAGGATGAGTGGGAATGGCTGGACTCAACTCAGAGAAACCTGTACAGGGATGTGATGCTGGAGAATTATAGAAGCGTAGCATCTCTGGGTAAGTCATTGATGTCTCCATACTTCTTGCCACTTTGACTTCTGCCTCCTAGGTTTTTGTTGTGGTGCATAGAAAGGGGCCTTCCCTGGGTTTACATCCTGGCTCTGTAACTACTAACTAGATAACTTGGTCTAGCACTTTGTTATCCTCTTTTGAAAATGCCATTCTAGGTTACTGCAAATATTAAAGGTAATATGTTTCAAGTTTTTAGTCCAAGGCATATAATGTAGGAATCCATGTAGGAATTCTAAATCCTGTTGCCTGCAACTTCTCTCAGCCTCTCATCTCTGTCTGCTCAGAGCTATCAGAAATGACTTTCTGAACCTCCTTCCCTAACTTCCTCTACCTGCCTTCCTGGCCTTTCCCACCTCCCTACCAAGACTTTAGGCTGAGAGGGCCCTGGAGAGTAGTTCTGTGTGATTAAACTACTTTCCCTTCCTATTTCCTTCTCTTCTGCAGTAGGACCATTCACCAAACCTGCTATTATCTCCTGGTTGGAAGCAAGGGAACCATGGGGCCTGAACATCCAGGCAGCACAGCCTAATGCAAATCCAGGTTCTACCCCTACAGGTAAGTCTAGAGAACCTAACAGGTCCTGTTCCTCCTGTGTTTACCTCTTCTCTTTCTTGAGATAAGGTGCATCATTGGGGACTTACTCCATTGTTTGCTAGAAGGAAGATCTTTAACAGTGTTGTTAACGGTGTTGGGCCTTTAAAAGACCTTTCATTTTTGGCCCTGTTCCCCCTCTCCCAGCAACCCTCTCAGTAAAAATTCCTGCAGTTGGATGTCTTCACTCTTCCACTTACTGATTCTCCTTTACACTTCTGGCCTGCACTCCTGCTAAATCCCTGGCACCATCCTGCTCTTAGGAGCACTTGTCCTACTCCTGTTCCTCATCTTTTCTTGGTTCTTAGTCCTTCCTTCTGTGATAAGCTGGTCTCCAGTCCTTTCTACCAGGCACTCCTTAGAGCTCCACCCCCTGGCTTTTGGGTACCTTTCTATAGTGTCATGATTCTTCTCCCCACTGAAGAATTTAACACATTCTTTTCAACCCTTTTTCTTTTCCTACTGGATGTGATTTTTGCAAATCTCTAGCCGCTGTGCCCATCATTATTCTCCCACTCCCTTCCCTGTTATCTGGGATACTCTTTCACATTTTGCCTTTTCTTTGACTATTTTGTAAAGAGAGGCAGAAGCCTCACCTCCCAGGCATTTATTGCTTCTTGGTGCTTTCTGCAGTTCCAAGTATGAGAAAAGAGTACATTCTCTTGTGTTTTATTTTTTGTCAGGAGGTGACATCCAGATTAAAACAAACAAGTTCATCTTAAATTGGGAACCTTTGGAAGAAGCGGGAACCTTAGCTGTGCCATCAGGATATCCTGCAACAGGTGTTTCTGAGGGACCGGTGCTCAGAGAATCTTTTGAACAGAAGAGCAGGTTAAAGGATCAATGTGGAGGCCCCATATTAATGAGAGTTAAGAAAGAAGAGACTGATTTCAGTCACAGGACAGGAAAAGACTCCGATGTATCAGGAAGAAGTAATAATCTTGACCTAAAACGTGCTACGTATTTGAGAGTTTCTGGAAGAAAACAATCCCTTAAACATGGCTGTGGCAGACAATTCAAAATTAGTTCATACCACCATGACTATAAGAAATATGGGAAGGGACTCAGGCACATGATCGGGGGCTTTAGCTTACATCAGATAATTCATACTGGACTGAAAGGGAATAAAAAGGACATGTGTGGAAAAGATTTCAGCCTTAACTCTCATCACCAGCATGGGCCGAGTCTTCACACAATAGGAACCCTGTATAAGTGCAGCGACTGTGGTAGGACTTTCAGTCGCAGCTCCCATCTTGCATATCATCAGAGACTTCATACTCAAGATAAAGCATTTAAATGTAGAGTGTGTGGGAAAGCCTTCCGGTGGAGTTCCAACTGTGTGCGACATGAGAAAATTCACACTGGAGTGAAACCTTATAAGTGTGGTTTATGTGAGAAAGCTTTCCGACGTGTGTCAGCCTACCGTCTGCACCAAGAAACCCATGCTAAAAAGAAATTTCTTGAATTGAATCAGTATGAGGAAGCTCTCAGCTCCAGCTCAGAGTTTGATCATCATTTGGGAGACCAAAGTGGGGAGAAGCTCTTTGACTGCAGCCAATGTAGGAAATCCTTCCACTGTAAAGCATATGTTCTTGAACATCAAAGGATTCACACCCAGGAGAAACCCTATAAATGTACCAAATGTGGGAAAGCCTTTAGATGGAGGTCAAACTTCACTCGTCATATAAGGTTGCACAAGGAGAAAAAGTTCTCTGAACAAGATAAACATCGAGAAGACTTCAGGCAGACTCCTCACTGCATTCAGCCCCAGGATGTCCCCCCTGTGGAGAAAACTTTTTTGTGTCATCAGTGTGGAAAAACTTTTACTCGAAAGAAAACCCTTAATGATCACCAGAGAATTCACACAGGTGAGAAACCCTACCAATGTAGTGAATGTGGAAAAGAGTTTACCTATAGGTCAGCCTTAATTGTGCATAAGAAGAAGCATGCTATTAAAAGAAAACCTGAGGGTGGGCCATCTTTCAGTCAGGACAGAGCAGTTCAAGTTCCTCAGAGCAGCCACACCAGAGAGGAATCCTACAAATGTAGCCATTGTGGCAAAACCTTCCGCAATCACTCATTCCTCCTTATCCATCAGAGAGTTCACACAAGAGAGAAGCCGTATAAGTGCAGGGATTGTGGGAAAGCCTTCAGATGGAGTTCCAATCTCTCCCGACATCAGAGGCTTCACTCTTTTCAAAACCCATACAAGTATCATGAAAGTGAAAAGGCTCGAACTCTGGAGCCCCCAATCCCCACTAGTGTGAAACGGTTTTGGTGTCAAGAATGTGGGAAAACTTTTACACGTAAAAGAAGTCTTTTAGATCATAAAGGAATACACACTGGAGAAAAGCGCTATAAGTGTAATCTCTGTGGGAAATCTTACGACAGAAATTATCGCCTGGTTAATCATCAGAGAATCCACACTAAAGAGAGACCCTTTAAATGTCAGTGGTGTGAGAAAGAGTTCACTGGGAGTCACACCCTTTCTCGTCATCAGAGAAAACATACTAGAGTAGCACAGTCCAACTGCATCGTGCCTGAGTTGTCTTCCTGTCAGGACACAAGGTTGAGTTTACAGGAATTAAAACCAACTGAAGAGAAGCCCCTCGAAGACTGCAAAGAAGTTTGTGATCAGAGGTCCAGGCTCACTGGATTCCAGAACATATTCCAGAACATACCCACTAAGGAAAAGTGTCACAACTGTAGTTTATGTGGGAAAACTTTCAACAAGAGTTCGCAACTCATTAGCCACAAGAGATTTCATACTCGAGAGAGGCCCTTCAAATGCAGCCAGTGTGGGAAGACCTTCAGATGGTCTTCAAATTTGGCTCGGCATATGAAAAACCATATTAAAGATTAGACTGGGACCTGACAATGACAGTAGGGGTGGGGGAAGAGTGTTTCCCAGGAACCCTGCTAGAGAACCCTTAATTGTAGGCAGTGTGGGCAAAACTTTGACCAAGGCCCCAGCCTTTTCAATTTTGGAAGCTAGTGACAGAGAATCCTGAGGATTTAAAAGCCTGGGGAGTCCTCAGCCTACCCAGTGGAAAGTCAGACTGAGGAAGAGCAGCAGCGTGTTCTTTGGAGCTCTTCCGGAGACCCCAGCCCCTAGGAGTGGCCTTTGTGCCATAACCTGGATCTCCCCCCGCCAAGTTTCCTCAACAACTCAGACCATTGCTTTTTGTGGTTGGACAAAATGTGGCATTGTGGGCTGTGCCTGCTAGAATGGGGCCGGTTGGATCCTAGGTGTGTGGACTGTGGTGCTATCTATTCTGTTGACTTTAGAAGCAGCAGCAGCATTAAGTACTCTTAGCCTTCCCAGATGTCCCCTGAGAAGTTCTGGCTGTGGTGTCAGCCTTCCTAGGGGGCTTTTGGATCTTGGCTAGAGGGTTAGAATCTCTGCAGCAGGTGGGGGTGAGCAGGGTGGAGCTCCACCAGTATTACACTGCTGTCTCCATCCCACTGCTGTGCACTGGCAGCAGTCCATCTGTTCACCAGAACTATGCTAAGCACCTGCTATGTGCTAGGTGTGCCAGAGACGCAGCAGTGACTGGAACAGACTAAAATCCTGCAATCTTGGATCTTTATAGATGATAAACAAATGGAATATATAACATTCTGGTTGGTGATATGTGTTGTGGACAGAGTAAATCAGAGAGGATGAGAAGGAGTGCTGGGTTGGGAGATGGTTTGTGATTGGGAAATCGTTTGGTCAGGGAGGGTCTCAGCTGAGGAGGTGAAATTTGAGCAAAGACGCAAAGGTCAGGGAGTGAGCCATGTAGATCTCTAGGGAGAGTTGCAGGCAGAGGAGATAGGGTCTTACCTGGTGTCCTCAGGGAATAGCAAGGAGGCATCTGGGATAGAGTGAAGCGAGCCAGCTCGAAGAGGAGAGGGGGCCAGAACTATGTGAAGTGAACAAGGCCATATGAGCATCGGGTCATCAGGGGGGCTTGGTCAGCCTCAGAGGGAGTTAGGAAGCTTTTAGACAGTTTTGAGTTGAGAAATGATGTGATCTGAATCTAAAATACATTTTTTAAGAGTTAGCCACAGACCTAAGGACTCAGTAAAATGATGTGGCTGAAGGGTCTTTGGTGCAGTTGTCTCTGCTGAGTCCTGTGAATGGGACTCCTTTTCTCCCCCCATTTCCGGATTTCCTATAGGTTCTTCAGTCCTCAGCAGCTGTAAACACCATTGTTTGCGTCTCTGGCCTCTACACACTGCAGGCACCCTCTCACCTTCACATAGCCGTCTTTCTGTGAGATGCCTGGTGCTAGCTTCGGGTTCAACCCAAAGGTGCCAGTGCACGTGCCTGCTGCCCTGAGGAGAAAAGGTGGCCTGGTGGGAGAGGAAGCCCCCTTCCACCCCTTTGGGTTGGAGCAAAACTCAAGGGTCATTTCAGTGACAAAGGAGTGATATTACTAAAGTAATATTACTTACTTACTAAAGTGATATTACTTACTTCTGATTATTGAAGAGCTCAGTTTATAAATGTAAGAATAAAATGTCTAACTCAGTAATAGAGCAACATCTCAGACTGCATTTTACCAGTCATGGAGTTGGTGGCTTATTGAGTAGAATCAGGCTGGAAGATATCTTTTTCAGTAGAGTACAGGGCAGTCTTATCCTCTCTGGGTTGCCATGGGCATGTGGAAATGAAGGCTCTGATACCATGTGGTGGCATCACATGGGCTAGTGGGGGATGGAACAGGCATCTTCCATTGGTGTTCTGCTGCCTATTCAGCCTTATGCTCAGGAAGGTATGGTCATCCTGGCTCTGCCGTCCTCCTGCCTTCCTGCTGCAGTAGCTGCCTGTGGTGTGGTATTTGGCCCCCTCACTGGCACAGCTTCCAAAGCTGACACTAGAAGTGGCTGGGCAGAGGCCAGAGTCCCATGTGCCTAGGGCCCACGGTTATGGGAAGCACCTTGGACTTTCAGATCTGCACTCCAGGCTCATTGTGCCTTTTTTTGGCAGAATTATCTTGGGCAAGTCATCAAACCTCTGCATCAATTTCCTTGTATGTGAAATTAGAGTACCTAGTTGTGCTGCCTGACTCCTGGGATTGGTGAAAGACGGTTTGGTCTAAAGATCTGTGAAGACCAGGACCCTCACAGAGATGCATCTCCCACGTTAGTTGGTGCTGTAACCACGGAAACACCCCTTTCTGTCCATATCTTCAGCTCCCACTCCTTTTGTCCCTTGGCACCTCATAAAGTTCCTGCCCCAGTAGGGGTGTTTTTGCCATTTTAATAAAATGAAATATACTTATTTTTAAACATTCCACTTAAAAAATATACAAAGAATGAAGTAAAAAATTCCTCCATAGTGAAGCAAGCCATTAATATTTTGGGATTTTACTGATGTAGTCTGTTCAATAACTTGAGTTTTCAAATAATCTTAGTTCTATAATATGTAATTATTAGAAATATTAGTATATACCAATTAGCTAAAAGGGAAAAGAGGCAAAAATTGGATACTTGGTGATAACTACTAAACATTTTAGTGTAATTAGTGTTGGATTTGACTTCATTGCCCCTCCCTGAGCCCTGGACTGTCTAGCTGTGTGCCATCTCCTTCATCTGGAGTGGCACAGTGCTGTCTGTTGGTCCAGGTCTTCGCGCTTAAAAGCCTGACTTTGCCCATCCTTATCCATCTAGGCCCTGGCCCCACCTCTCCTGGGGCCTGTATCTGATTGTGTTAGATGGTGTCTGGGTTTCTGGTTATGCCCATCACTGCAGCCAGACCAAACACTCTGCAGGTCAGGGTTGGCTGCTTATTTATTTGTTTGCTATGTAGAAGAGATTTTGCACAAAACTACTTTTTAAGGGATCTGTAACTGAATTTAGTTCAGCTAAGTCAGGATTGGGGACTTTTGAAGGGGCCCTTGAGTGAAATGTTGACTGGAAGCCATACCACAAGCACATACCTGCTGGTTAGGAACCCAGCCCTGGGTGGTTCTGAGCTGTAATGACTCCAGTTGACAGTTTCTGATAGCCCCAGGTACCAGTTCTCATCTTGTAGCCCAACCTGACCTGGAGAACATGCAGGCATCTTCCAACCTTGCCCACCTTCCCACTCCCTTGGAGGCATTGAAGTTGGGTTTGGGGAGAGCTAGATGGGCTAATGCAGAGAGAAGTGGGAATCGAAAGGTCTTTCTGTCACCTGTTCAGTGTGGTCAGCACCATCCTCGCTGACAGAGACTGTCAGACCAGACAGAGGTGTGTAGAGGAGAAAGCATGGGAAATGCAAAATAATACAGACCAGCTTACACTCATCAAGCTGCCAGATTGTTGAAAGCCCAGTTGTGGATAAATGTGTGGAACAACAGAAATTCACACTGCTTTGGTAGTGGAAATTGTGACAAATGCCTTATTGAGCAATTTGCAAAATCTTATAAAGCTGTGTGGACTCTTTGCCAGCAAGTTCACTCCTGGTTACATCTTAGAGGGGCACCATGTGAACCAAGAAGTGAATTTAAGATTGTTTATTGCAGTATTGTGTAGGTAGCCCAATTGGGAAAAGACTGCATTTCATCAAGGGAAAAACAGATATAAATAAACAGGTTGTTTGGGTACTTGGGAAAGTGAATATGAAAGAGAGTAACATCTCTCAACACAGATACACAAGTAGAGATGCTGAGAAAGTTGCAGAAGCTACATACAAGATATTGTTTATGTAAAGTTAAGTATACTGTATGTCTGGGCACATTATTTCAATTTGTTTGTGATAGCTTTCTGTAAATGGGATAATAATACCAATCTCACAGGGTGATTGGGAGTGAGGGGGCTGTCGATGAAATAATGCATGTAAAATACTTAGAATACTGTCTGGCATGTAAGTACTGTTGGTATATACTAGAAAGTGTTGTTACTGTTTTGCACAATCATATATTTTTGGTGGATTCAAATGATATGAAGAGTGTAAAATCTTGTGTTGAAATGTTGTGTGCACATCACTCTCTGCCCTGCTCAGGGCAGGAGAGGCTGATGGTACCAGGGAGGGCATGTGGGACCTTCAGTTGTGTTTTCTTTTTTCTAAAAGTTAATGCAGATGCATCAGAATGTTAAGACTTAACAGGACAGTGTGGTGGGTTCTTTTTAACTGTGCTTAAGATATTTCACAATAAAAATATTTCTTAAGTATGGTCTCTGATATTTTGCACTTTTATAGAAATCTCTGCCATGTACATGTTACTTTGTGAGCTACTCAGTCTTTCAAGCTTTAGTTTCCTTGCCTGCAGAAATTGGGAGCAACGCAAATGACTATCAGTAAAGGAATGGTTAGATGACTGTAGGGCATCTGTGATGGAATACTATGCAACAGTTTAAAACATAAGAGACCAGGCACAGGGTCTCATGCTTCTAATCTCAGCACTTTGGGAGGCTGAGGCAAGAGGATTGCCTGAGCCCAGGAGTTTGAGATTAGCCTAGGCAACATTGTGAGACTTGTCCCTACACAAATTTTTAAAATTACCCACATGGTGACACACACCTGTAGTCCCAGCTACTCAGAAGGTTGAAATGTAAGAATCTCCTGAGCCAGGAGGCTGAGGCTGTGGTAAACTATAGTAATGCCACTGTGTTCCAGCCTGGGCAATGGAGTCAATCAATAAATAAGATGATGTTCTGCATGCAGTTTATAGGAAATTATAACTGCCATTTAAAAAATTCCTTCCTCCTTACCTAAAAAATAGCATGTAGGGATGGGCATGGTGACTCAAGCTTGTAATCCCAGCACTTCGGGAGGCCAAGGTGAGAGGATTGCCTGAGTCCCGGGGTTCAAGACCAACCTGGGCAACTTGGCAAGACCTCGTCTTTACAGTAAGTCAAAAAATTAGCCAGACGTGGTGACGCATACCTGTAGTTCCAGCTACTTGGAAGGCTGAGATGGAAGGATCACCTGAGCCCAACAGGTCAAGGCTGCCATGGCACTTCACCCTGGGTGACAGAGTGAGACTCTGACTCAAAACAACAATAACAACAACAAAACATATAAAGCTAGAAGCTATAGACTCAATTTTAATGAAGAAATGGAATCTGGAGGATGGAGATGCTTGTCAGCCATTCTACTTATGTAGGTAAGGAAAAGATGAATAAACATATGCCAACTATACCTTTTTAAGTTAATGCTGGGAGTTCTTTGTGTCTGCCAGGTTTTAGTCAGGAGCCAGAAATTACACCCATTATTTTAACAAAGAGAAGTTATAGAGAAGGGTTGACTCTAAGTAACTCAAAAGGCAAGAAGAGAATGTCAAGGTATCGTGGAGGTAGCATCAGCTGAAGGGCCAACACCCCAGGCCTGGGGAGCTGTAAGAGTCTGTCCCCATGTTGCTTAACCACTGACAATTCTCAAGCCCTCCCTTGCCTTTTTTCCTACATCTGAGCAAGCCGATAAGGAAGCCTAGGCATGCCCTCTCTGCACCAGAAGCAAAGCTCAAGCTGTGCTCACCCTGGCATTTGCAGTGTATCAGGTCCTTATCCCATAAACCACTGTAAAAAGCAGAGCTGTTTGCCCCTCCTTTCATCCAAGCCAAACTGGTTGACGTGGGTGCCTGCTGCTCTGCTCATCCCAGAGAGTCTCGCAGACTTTTTCATAATCTCTTGGTGTGTGCAGTGTCATCAGTCTCGACACCCCAGTTTGAGGTGACGGCAGTGTATTGATCCCACTGCCCACAGGGCAAACTACAAGGCAGGAACAAAGAGATATGGTTAAAATTGTTAAAAGGTGAAAGATGGGAAGAGAGGCTTGTGGAGTTTAACTCAGACCTGTGAGGAAGGGTGTGCTGCTGGGCTGGTGCTGGGCCCAAGCTCAAGAGGAGCCCTGTGGCCATTGGACCCACGCATGTGTGTAGGGTGCTGACCCCTGATGCTGGTATCCTGTTGGGGGAGTAGAAGAGAAGGTCTCAATGAGACTGAACTGCAAATGTGAGCCCCCCTTTTGCCTAAAGAGCATGTTGCTTCCCCTGAGGTGTGTGTCTTCCAAAACATGACTGACACTTCCTAGGACCTACTCCCACCACCTCTTTTTGCCTCTAAACCTGCATACCTGCAACTTGACTCATGTTCCTGAAGGCCTTAAAGGGTGAGGTTCAATGTGCACCTGAGGAGATAGAGCACACAGCCCTCAAATTGTATACCATTGTCAATTTTTACTGACAAACCTGAGGAATATGTAGAAATGGATCTTAAGGATGTTGGGTCATGATGGATGGAATGTAAATTCAGATCAGGCTGAATTTATTGGTATGGGATCATTAAGCAGAGATTTGGGGTTCATTATTTTAATTTGAGAAGCTGAGAATGGGTCTACCAGTTTGCTTGTTGGTTGCTTGGTGCCCAATCTAGAATGCGGGCTCCTTATGAGAAATATAGACCCAAACATAGCCTACACTAGATGAGTTGAAATGCCAGAACTTTCTCAGTGTACTGTAGAGCAGGGGTCCCCAATCCCTGGACCATAGACCGGTACCAGTCCATGGCCTGTTAGGAACTGAGCTGCATAGCAGGAACTGAGCCCCAGGAAACGGAGCTCCAGCTCTTCAGATCAGTGACAGCATTGGATTCTCATAAAAGCACAAACCCTGTAGTGAACTGTGCATGCGAGCGATCTAGAATGCGGGCTCCTTATGAGAATCTAACACCTGATGATCCTTATCCCCCCACAACCCCACCCCAGTCCTTGGAAAAACTGTCTTCCTTCATTCACATCATTGACTTTTCCTGGTCTACATCAAATGGCTATTGGACTCTTAACTGGAGTATTGGCTCTCCTGGGTCTCCAGCCTGCCAGCCTCCAAAATCCCATGAGTCAATTCCTTATGATCTCTTTCTATATATATGTGTGTGTATACACATACATATTTTAAGAAATGTTATCTGTGTATTACTTTTCGAGGTCGAATTAAATTACAGTAGCAATGTGTAGTATGATGTTTGCTCAACTGTGCTGCTGCCATTTTATTTTGACTGCCCTGCCTGTCACATGGTGACGCTAGCATTCATTTGATTGACACCATCTTTTGAGCAAACGTCATACTTAAAATGTGTATTTTTTTGGCATCATATATATGGCATCATATATATGGTGTGTGTGTGTATACACACACTATATATGGGGGGGGACCCAAAAAAAAACTGGAATTATCTTTTGGAGGGTGGGCCCCTTGTAGGACACTCAGAATTTGTTCCTCAGGATCAAATGGTCAACCAAAGCTTTTATCTGGAAGTTCTGAGAAGGTTGCATCGCTATTTGCGAAAGACTTATGTCCTGAGTTGTAGCAAACAGGTGACTGGTTCTTCCACCATGACAACACACCTGCCCACGCTGCACTGAGTGTTCAGAAGTTTTTGGCCAAAAATGGCATGACCCCATACCCACCCTCCCTATTCATCTGATTTCACTCTGAGTGAACTGTTTTTTGTTTCTCTGGGTAAAAAAAGTCCTCAAACAGAAACATTTTGTCACCGTGCAAGAGGTGAAACAAAAAATGGCAGAAGCACTAAAAGGCCTCAAAATTGATGGGTTCAAAAACTGTTTTGAGGAGTGGAAAAGCATCTCGATAGGTGTCTTGCATCAAATGGAGAGGTCTCTGAAGGTGACTGAAGCTTAAACATATAAGAATAAATACACAATTTTCAGATAAATAAATTTTGTGTTTTTTGCCCCCCCAGATACATGTGTGCATGCATACACATACACACACACACACACACACACACACACACACACACACACATGAGTGTAGATGTGTTCCAATAAAATTTCATTTGAGAAAATTGAAATTTTAATCACACATAATCTTCATGTGCACTCATTCATTTACATATTCTCTGGTTGCTTTTGCTTTACAGGTCAAAAGTTGCCCACAATGTACTTACGATATCTATCACTGATGTAGACATCTTTAAACAATATGGTTCACTTTTGCCTGTGTTTGAACTTTATATAAATGGGATCATAGAGTATTTTATGCCTTGTATCTTTTGCTAAAAATTATGTTTTTCAGTTTTATGTATGTCATTGCATGTGGCCAGGGTTTATTTCCATGGTGTTGTCTGATAACAACACTACAGTTGATATCCAGTGAGGCCCAGGACATGCCAACCCCAAGTGAGCAGGGATTAGATCTACAAAGAATTCCTAATCCAAGAGGCCCTGGCTTCCACTGTGGTCAACATAAATGAACCCTGTCTATACACTTATGTTCTAGAAAAAAACCTGATGCTGTTTTTGAGCCATTTAATGGGACTGCCAGAAATCAAGTGCTGTAGGAAAGGGAAGGCGATGGCTGGGACACCTCTAGGTTGGGGATATCGGGCACTAAAACAGAGAGGACTGGAGCAGGGGCAAGGTGAGAGTGTGGGACTGCCCTGGAGAGGTCTGAGGTCGCTGGGTGGAATCTAGGCTGGGATAGGGTAGGAAACACTTTACACAATAGAGACCAGGTTGCTAGGAGCCCAAGGCTTCTAATGCTCCTCCTACTCTCTGAAGCTCCCTCCGCAGACTCCTCCACCACAGAAGCTCCCAACAGGTGAACTTCGAACCCTTCAAAACTGTCCAGCCCCAACCCCCATGCTGCTCCTGACTAGTTCCACTCTATTCAACCACTTGCTTTCAACCACCCTGACTCTGGGAATCCCTGCAGGATGTGCTGATTCCCTCATGGCCTTTGGACCACCAGGGGATGGTGGGGAAATCTTCTTTGCCTTAGTAAACCAGCACTTCACGTGGGATGCAGGCCAGGACCTTGAATGCTGCTGGTTGACCTGGTTGATGTTCTAGGTAGTGCACCTTGAAGTGTCTAAGGGGCAGCAGTCACTGTGTCCATTCTAAAGAAGAAAAACCAATTTGGGAAGAAAGTAGAAAGAGTTGCCTGCCCATCTCCTGCACTGGACTTGGAAAAGCATTCACATGGTGTATAGGTTTCTTATTACCGCTGTAACAAATGACCACCAGATGTATCTGCTTGGAATGATGCCCATTTATTATCTCATACTGCCATAGGTTTTAAGTTTGGCAGACTTGACTCAGTACTCTGCTTTGGGTAACACAAAACCAACATCAAAGTTTTGTCCACCTTCAATTCTCATCGGGAACTCTGGGGAAAATCCATTTCCAGACTCATTAGTTTTGTTAACCCCTTCCATTGCCTAGTGGGCAGCAGTGGGTCAAGTTTTTCTCATGCTTAGAATCTCTCTTGCTTCTCCTGCGTCTCTCTGCATTCTAGGGCTCAAGTGATTAGATTGGGCCATGCGGATAATCCAGAATAATATCCCTTGGTTAAGATCCTTAGTTTTAATTCTATCCTCAAAGTCCTTTTTTGCCATATAATAATCCATAGTCACAGGTTCTAAGAATTAGAGCACAGCCATATTTGGGGACCATCCTGCTGACCACACAGGGTCATTTTTGTAAAATTTGTATGAGTGATTTTTTTTGGTCATCTTTTGTGTAAGGTCCAGTATTCTCCATCCTTCTCTTAATCTAAGACAATGTTTTTCGAGTTATAGTTCATTCATCGTAAAATAAGTCTGGGGAGTGGCAACCAGCATTTTCTTAAGGAACATAGTAGAATTTAATTGAATAGAAAATCTGAGAGACCATTGCACATAACTGTTTATGTTCCATGGAATTATTAGTAGATACACACATGCATATATCTGAATTAGGTCGGGATGTAAAGTATACCTAGTATATACTTGGTTAAGATTTAAACATTTGGGGAAAAAAAGACTTTAGGATGTATCTGGAGCCTCCAGTTAGGCCTCCTCCTGGTTCTGGGAAGGTTTCTGGAGCACTGGGGTAAGAGTCCCCTGATGGGAGCTTCAGGTGCAGGTTTCAGGTTGACAGAAGCCGGGGCCCCAAAGAGGGAGACACAAAGGGACACCTGTGTTGTATCACTTTTCTTTCTTTTAGACATGTCTTGGCATCAGTTTGAAGAGAGTGAGAAATCTCTTGATACGTTTTTCTGGATAAACGAGGTAACTGGAGAAATCACCTATCCCCCACTGAAGGCTGATGCACCTACCACTTCTCCAGAGAACCCACCAGAGAGAACCCAGTCTCAGTGTGGGAACAGGCAGGGGGTTCCTCCCAGTCCCCAGGGCCTGCCCACTGCCCCAGCACAGAGGCCTGCCTCTCCAACTCCGCCTAAAACTTCACCGGAAGACACAGGCTCAGGAAACTCCCACCAGTTGACTCTGATGGCAACCAAAGCCAGAGGGAGAAGCCACCCGCCGTTTCCCGCAATTCCTACCATTGTTTCACCATCAGGAGAGGCTCCACCAACAACGGGCCAGGCCCTCAACTGTCAGCTGCTACCTTTTCTCTCAGGCCTTCTGCCCCATGGGCCTTCACCTGTAAGCAGAAAAATGTCCTTCCTGGGAATAAATGGCTTTTCTTTTGAACCTTGAGAGAATTTGTCTGGCCATGTCCTTAAGCACCTTTCTGACAGAGTGGTCACCCACCTGAACACCTTCCTTTTCTGCGAGACCCCCATCTGGTTGGCCCCAGGGTTCTTATAGGAACGTATCAAATGCTTTCAAATCCAACAACACTTTTACTTAGATTTTGACACACAACATTTTCTAGAACTTCCTTTACCTCCCAAGCCGTCTTGGTATTTTACTCTGAACTCTTTGGACTTCAATAATCCAGTTCTGATGTTGGCTTCAAAGCAATGTTTTGTTTGCAACCAGAGTCCTCTTCAGATCAGGATGGAAACAAGCCAGGATTAGTGAGACCTGCAGGCCCAGTGTCCCTGGGGCACAGCTTGAGGCCACCTTGGCTTGAGGGTAGCACTCAGGGCAGAGAGGAGCTGGAGCTCTGCATGGAGCTCTCTTTTAAGGCCACCGCAGGTTGGAAGGAACCAGGAGTAGATACCATCCTTTTGAGCAGATTCAATTCCTTCCCCAGCTATGCGCGTTTCCTGGGCAGCTGGTAGAGCAGGTTCTGGATGATGATCTGCTAGGACAGTGGAGAGTTGAGGACAGTGGGAAGCCTGTGCCCTGGTCCCTGGGCACTACCTCTGGGCCCTTCAGCATGGAGTGACGCAGGCAGAGAGGAAGTAGCATCCTCACAGCCCTGACTCTGCTTGGTCAGTCTGGCCAAGGCCTTCAGGAAGCCCCCGGGTGCAGGGGTGCATCCTGGGGAAAGGACAGCAGAGATGGTTGGGTACACAGAGTGATCTGGCTTGAGGAGGAGCTTCTGGAAGACAATGGTGTCCCTGAACAGGTGCCAGATAGCCTCAATCTGTCCCGGAGCAGCTCCAGGTGAAATGTCTCATCAGGATGAACTGGAGTAAGACACGAATACGGGAAGGGAGTGGGGCATGAGAGCAATGGGTGTGTCAGATGTATGTGGCCAGAAACTGACACCCAGCCTGGTCGGCTCCTCTATTCCTTAGCAGCCCTGCAGCCCCATCCTCAGCTTTGCCTGTGGAGCACTGTGTCTGCCCCAAGGGGCTTGAGTTGCCATGCATCAAGGAACTGAACTTCTGGGGGTGAGCAAGAGAACGGCTACCCAGGAGAGGAGACCTGGTGGCCTGGCTCATGGATGCCCAACCCAGAGCACCCTGGTCGAAGACCATTTCTCCCCAGCCCCTTGGTGGGCTACACCAGCCACACCCTGGAATCATCACACACAGTTGCCTCCTGGGTCTCATCTGGTTTGTGGCTACACCCAGGGCTCCAGAGCCCTTGAACCCAGGTGGGCCAGGTCAGAGGTCAAAGGTTAGGGTGTCTCTGTGCCCCTTTCTGACTAGAGCTTCCAAGTTATTCCAGAAAATGAACTCATGTAGGCCCCTGGCTCTTCTGAGAATTCTTCCTGCCTCCTGCCTCCTGAGCCAGCCATGCTGGCGTGGGAGGCAGTAAGTGGGCTCTGAAACACTCTGTCCTAGGCTGAGGACCCCAGTAGCCCCCAGTTCTCTAGGCTGGAGAGCACAGGCCTGTGTCCAGCCTTAAATCTGTGGCCGCTGTGCCCTGTGATCCAGGCAGGGCCCTACCTCTCCTAACCTATTTCTGTCTCTGCACAATGTGGTAGTGAACAAGCCTGTCTTCTAGGCATGATCAACCTCATGGTATGTGACTGCTCCCAGGAACCAGAGCTGGATGGACCACGGGACAAAATGTGGCATGGTGGTCAGGGCCAGGCTGCTTCTGAGGGTGGCAGGAGCAGCACCCATTAGCTCCACATGGTCGGTGGAAGGACAGGTATTCATCTTCTCTGTGCCCACTGCAGAGTGGCCTTAATGAAGTCCTTGGTGAAGTCACTGTTAGCGGGCAGCCTTAGGACTGCTCTCGGACACCTACCTGAGCATGGGCCCTTGGCCAGCAAACAACAGTGAGCAGGTCAGGCTGAAAGGCAAAGAGAGGGCCTGGGCCTCGGGAATGGTCTGGATCCCTGGGCCTTGGGGAGCAAGACTGCCAGGGTGGAGGGGGCTGACCTCTCAGACAGAGTTGTTGGGGCCAGGGCCCCAGTCCTGACCTTGCATGGGCTCTTAGCCCCACAGTCATCTAGCCTGCAAAAGTCCCAATGAGTGTCTCAGAGATGCCCAGAGAGATACAAGCTCAGTCTGCAGCAGGGATCTGGAGATCAAGGCTTAGCCTATGTTAGCAGAGTCTTCAGGAAAAACCAGCTGGACAAAGCTCCCAGAGCCCTTTTAGGACAGCATGGTTTAATCCCCTGCCTTGTAACCTGGCAGGGCTATTTCTGCTGAGAGCATATAAGTAAAAAACCCAGGGCAGCAACGTCCCGTCAAGGTTGACCTGATTGCCCATTTCTAAGACAGCGATCAGGCTGAGCTCTCGGGGTTTTTAACCTGGAAAGCAGCACGTGTTGCCCCTCCTCAAGTGGGCTTGGTATCCTGAAGCAGGTGACCAGGGTCTTGCAGTTTATAAAACCATAAACTTTACCTCAGGCAAGTGTGTGTGTGTGTGTGTGTGTTGGGGAAAGTGAGGGAGTAGGGGGCATAGGAGTGGGATAATCTGTGGGTGTTCTCATTCTTCCACTACCTCAGAGATGAGGAGACTGAGGGTCAGAGGGGAGAGACTCTTTAGTCATACAGCTGTGAGGAAGGGACTTTTGCTGGTGGAATTCATGTTTTGCCTTCTCGATGGCAGAGGGGTAGGAGTTGGGGGAATCCTGAGAGCTGTGTGTCTTTGGGATTGCAGACCACAGAGACAAAATCTGTTGGTCCTGAGTAGGGAGGATACCCAGGCCACCTATGCAGCACTCTAGGGCTAAAGAAAAGCTACGAAGGAAGAAAAAATTTGGAAAGAGTCCCCTCTCCAGGGTTGGTGTTGAGTCCTTATTGAGAGAGGTGTGGTTGCAGCCACTGGATGCCACGAAATTCCCCAGGCTGCTTGGGCCACGGCTGGTCTGTAGTTGATCCATGGTCACTGGGTAAGTAGAAAGCAAATTCCAGGGCACAGACAGGGTGCAGACTGGCCAGGCGATGGCCTAGCTGTGGGCAATTGGAGAGAGTCGGGGCTCAGTGTGGGCAGGAGATCTGGAGCTCGCGGTGTCCGCCTCAAGAGGGCCATGAGAAGGTGATCACCTGACTGTGTATTCTGGGTGGTATGCTCTGGATCCACACTGCTGGGCAGCAGCTGATGCCTCAGGAGAGCCTCTGCCTTCTGCAGTGTGCCTCCAGTGGCCTCTACTAGCAAGCTTACACCTGCACTCACTCTGAAGGACAGGTACTTAAAGGAATTCTGTGAATGGATGACCTCACACAAGGCCTACAGCCCTGCTCCATCCTGGAACCCTGTGGTGGAGAAGAGAAGAAAAGAAAAGAAGAGTACTGGGCACAGAAGAGCTCACAGCAGGCTAAGGAGAAAAGTGAGAGACAGGAGCTAACCCGAATGCCCAATGAATAGGGCAGGCTAAGTCGAGGCTGGGACCTGGGGGAAACCCTGGCTTTGGGGACATGAATGGATATGAAATAATACTCAGGGAGGAAGAGAAAGTTTGTACTCTGCCAGGGTCTCAGGTGGAATTGACATGATACCCACAGATGGTGAGTTCATTCTGCAAAGTCATTTAAGAGCAGAATAAAACAAAGTTGAACCTGTAGTGGTGATCCCAAGTGCAGAAGGCTGAATGGCAGCTCCCAAAATGATAAGTTCATGCCTTAACCCCTGGAACCTTGAATATTACTATATGTGGCAAGTTATGTGATTACGTGAAGGCTCTTAGAAGAGCATTTACCCCAGATTATCTGGTGAATCCTACATACAATCACATATACTCTTATCAAAGAGGGGCAAAGCTTTGAGACAGACACAGAGAGGACACAGAGGAGGAGACAATGTGACAATGCAGGCAGAGAGTGGAGTGATGTGGCTATGAGTAAGGCTTGCTGAGTGGAAGAAGCAAAGAAATGAACCTCCTCTAGAACATCTGCAGAGAGAGCAGCCCTGTTGATAATTTCATTTTGGATTTCTGACCCCTAGAACTGTGAAGGAATCAATCTTTGTTGTTTTAAGCCATCCAGTTTGTAATTTATTTCAGACACTGAAAACTAATACACCAGGAGAATCCTAAATGACACCCAGCATCTGTGATGTCAGCTCCTTAAAGGCAGTGTTTTTCTATTTGTTCCTTGCTGTGTCCCTAGTACCTGGGACAGGGTCTGTACATAGTAGGTGCTCCATGCTTATTTGTTGGATGATTAAGAAGAAAAAAAAAAAAGACCAATAATTTCACCTTAAGGCTTAAAAGACCTGAATTTCAGGGTAGGAATAGAAGTGAGGTACCAGGGTTGGTGTCTACATAGATCATCCCTCGTCTCCCAATCACACTGCCCTTCCTGAGGCCTCTCTGCCTGACCCGCTGACCTGGAAGTCTCTGGTCCAGGCACACAGACACCAAGTGTAGGCCAATGCCTGTGACAGTGACAAATGAGAAAATGAAAAGGAAAAATCAGCCATCTCCCAAAGATTATGAAGGTGAAAATCAGATGTCCCTTCCAGTGTGGGCTGCATCCAGTGCTGGGCCAGTTCCTTCCAAGTGCACAGCCATGGTAGGCACTTTGGGGCAGAGGTATGGAAGTTTTGCTCCAAGAACGATGTTCATAGGCCCCTGTGTGGTCCCAGTACACTCTGTGCCCTGGCTGGAGCAGGGGCAGGATGAGGCTGCCTGAGTAGCTTGGAGGGGGAGGTGAGGGCCAAGGCCTGCCAGGCTTCCTGGGGAGCAGAGCTGGTGGGAGTCACCTGACCTGATCTGCATAGCAGTTCTGTAGGGGCAAGTTGGGCCTCCCACCCACTGGCCTATTCATACCATTGTGCCCAGGACTGACATGCCTGACCATCCTGGAACCATTCCAGGCCCCCGTGTTTCTCTCTGCTATGATCCTGACCTCCTTCCAGTTGGGTAGTACTCTGAGGGCCTATTTGGTGGTGACCCTACCCCTGGCACTGATCTGGTGGTGGGTTTGCTCAGAGTTGAGGGTACTCCTGCCTGCTCACATCCCTCATAACCCCCAAGACACCTGGATTCTAATCTTATCTCTCTTGGCTGCAGCAGGCAGGAGGGCCTTGGACAAACCTCTTTGGGCCTCAGTTTCCCCACATGCAATATCTTTCGGCTTAGGAGAAACATCCCTAAAATGCTCCATGGTAAGTCCCCACAAGGGAAAGATTTTGTGTGGTCAAGAGAACCAGGCTGTAGTAGCAGAGATTTGGGAGATAAAGGGGGGTCCCACAGACCAACCCAGGTCTGATAAATATGGGGCATGGCTGCTCCATCTCCCCCTCCTTGTCCTTGCCCAACTGCTAAGGAAAAAGAGGTCCCTGGACTGGTGGCCAAGGACAACTCACGGGAGCACTCTGGCTTCCTAGGACAGACTTGATGGGAAGAACCCCAAGAACACACCTTGGTCCCTCTTTTATTTTTATAGGTGGGGAGACTCAGGCCAAGTGAGGGGTGAGCCTTCCTCAGGGCCACTCAGCACTTGGAACCACTGGGACTCCATATCAGGGTTTCCTGAGCTTCATGCCAATTCCTACACACGGGATGGGACTGTGGTGACCCCACCAAGTCTGACAACACAGATAGGGGATGGTCTTAGAAGAAGGTGGGCATGCTGCCAGGCCTTATCTGATGCATCTGTGGATCCTGTCCCTGGTCTTGGGTAGGAGGCTGCCAGGACCATGTTCCCCTTCAGAGGAGCTCAGAGCCTTGGGGCCCATCAGTCTCCACCGGAATGAACTGATCTACTTGCTCTGCTCCAGGGAAACCTGGACAGAATCCTCCAGGGAATCTGGGGATGGGTGGCAGCCTCCGTGAGAGAGGATGGGTTAGGATGGGAGAAGTGGGGGTGCCTGGATTCTGGGACAGTGACCTGAGCTGGAGGGGTTCACTCCAGTGTCTGGGATGTGTACTCAGTCCTTAGAGGTTCCAAAGGTGAGCTGACCCTTGGGGCAGTCCTGGTCTCTCTTGTCCCATCTGCCCACTTCTCAAAGTCTACTACCCTCTCATTAGCCCAGGGAAGCTGCCTGGAAGTGGAAGCCTTTAACTGAGAATAGAAGTAGGATCTAGGGAGACCTCTCCTGGGGACATACGAGACCTGATAATTAAGTTTGCAAACTCATCCTACAAAAAGTGCTACATGCACTGACCCCAGCACCTAGTCCACCTGTCAAAGCAATTTGGGAACTCTTTTTCTAGAATGGCCATCAGAGCTGTTGTTGTATTACCCTTGATGTCTTGAATGTCATCAAAATGTCTTCAATATTTCCTTTATCTTTGGGTAAAGAAAAAAGTCATTGGAGGCCAGATCAGGTGAGTAGGGAGGGTGTTCCAGTATGGTTATTTAATGGCTAAAAACTTCCCCACAGACGGTGCTGGGTGAGCTAGTGGGTTGTTGTGATGCAAGGGCTCCTTTGGGACCATTTTGCACATACCTTTCTCATGCCAAGATTTTTTTTTTCTTCTATTAATCAATATTTTTTATTATGATTTTGTGCGGTACAGTTAAGGGTTAAGTGTACAATTACGTTTCATTCAGGCACCCTGTTGATAAGAGGTGTTTTCCCACCCCCAGATAGATATTTGCTACTGTTAATCCCATCCCCCCCATAGTTTCCCAGTACTGTCAGTCATTTTCTTATAGTATTACATTGGATGTTCAAGGTCCATTATATGAGTGAGAACATGTGATACTTGGATCTTTGTTTCTGTGAGAGGTCACTCAGTATTATAGATTCTAGTTCCATCCAGGTTGCTGCAAAATTCATGATTTTGTTCTTTTTTTATGACTGCGTAGTATTCCATCGTGTATATGTACCACATTTTTTAAATCCAGTCCTCTTTTGATGGGCAGCATGGTTGTTTCCAGGTTCTTGCTATAAACAATGCTGCAATAAACATACGTGTGCAGGTATCTTTTTTATAGAGTGATTTGAGTTCTTCAGGGTATATTCCCAGTAAGGAAATTGCGGGGTCATATGGAAGGTCGATTTTTAGAGCTTTTAGGAATCACCACACTGCTTTCCACAGAGGTTGCACTAGTTTACACTCCCACCAACAGTGTAGAAGTGTTCCCTTTTCACCACACCCTCTCCAGCAGCTGTTATTTTTTGAGTTGTTGATAATTGCCATTCTGACTGGAGTTAGGTGGTATCTCAGTGTGGTTTTGATTTGCAACTCCTTGATGATTAGTGAGTTTGAGCATTTCTTCATGTGTTTGTTGGCTGCTCGGATGTCTTCTTTTGTGAAGTGTCTGTTTATATCTTTTGCCCATTTTATAATGGGGTTGTTTGTTTTCTTCTTTTCAGTACGTTTCAGTTCCTTGTAGATCCAGGATGTTAAGCCTTTGTCAGACCTAGAGTTGGCAAATACTTTTTCCCAGTCTGTGGGCTGTCTCCCTGCTCTCTTGATGGTTTCTTTGGCTTTGCAGAAGCTTGTCAGTTTAATAAGGTCCCATTTGTCTATCTTCTCTCTTAAGTCCTGTGGGTTTCGGGTTTTGTACAGGAATTGGATGCCAGTTCCGATTTCCATGAGAGTATTTCCTTCCTTTTCTAAGGTTCTTATGGTTTGAGGTTTTACATTTAGGTCTCTGATCCATTTGGAGTTAACCTTTGTGCATGGGGATAGATAGGGGTCCTGTTTCAATCTTCTGCATGTGGTCAGCCAATTTTCCCAGCACCATTTACTGAATAGGTTCTCCTCTCCCCATTGGTAGGTGGTGGGAGCTTTGTCGAAGATGAGTTGGTTGAGAAATTGAGGTTTTGCTTCTGGAATCTCAATTCTGTTCCATTGATCTATATGCCTGTTCCTATACCAATACCAAGCTGTTTTGATGATTGTAGCTTTATAGTAAAGTTTGAAATCTGGTACTGTGATACCACCTGCTTTGTTTTTTTTGCTGAGGATTGTTCTGGCTATTCTTGGATGTTTGCGTTTCCATATGAATTCCTGTGTTGTTTTTTCTAGGTCTGAGAAGAATGTTGTTGGTAATTTAATGGGTATTGCATTGAATTTGTAGATTCGCCTTAGGTAAGATGGACATCTTCACAATGTTGATTCTTCCAATCCGTGAGCATGGGATATTTTTCCACTTGTTCATGTCGGCTTTGATTTCTTTGAGCAGTGTTTTGTAATTTTCATTGTAAAGGTCTTTTACTCCTGGTAAAACATGTCGTTCGTGGTTAGGAAGATGCCAAGGTATTTCATTTTTTTTGTGGCTATTGTGAATGGAACTGTGTTTTTTATTTGGGTTTCTGTTTGTTTATTATTGGTGTAGAGAAATGCGATTGTCTTTTGTACATTTATTTTGTATCCTGAGAATTTGCCAAAGGTTTTTATCAATGTAAGGAGGCCTTTGACAGATTCTCTTGGGTTTTCAAGGTACACCATCATATCATCTGCATAGAGAGATAACTTGACTTCCTCTTTTCCTATTTGAATACCTCTGATTGCCTCCTCTTCTCTGATTGTTTTAGCCAGGACTTCCAATACTATGTTAAACAGGAGGGGAGAGGGTGGGCATCCTTGTCTAGTTCAAGTTTTCAGGGGAATTGGTTCCAATTTTTGTCCATTTAGGAGTATGCTGGCTGTGGGTTTCTCGTAGATGGCTTTTGCTATTTTGAGGTATGTTCCCCGTATGCCTAGATGTTCAAGGGCTTTTATCAAGAAGTGGTGCTGGATTTTATCAAAAGTTTTCTGCATCTAATGATATGATCATGTGGTATTTGTTTTGACATCTGTTGATGTAATTAATTAAATTTATGGTTTTACGAATGTTGAACCAGCCTTGCATCCCAGGAATGAAGCCTATTTGGTCATGGTGGATGATTTTTGAGATGTATTGCTGAATCCGGTTTGCTAGGATCTTGTTGAGAATTTTAGCATCTATGTTCATCAAAGATATTGGCCTGTAGTTCTCTTTCTTTGTTGGATCTTTACCTGGCTTGGGTATCATGTGATGTTGGCTTCATAAAATGATTTGGGGAGAGTTCCATCTTTTTCAATCGCCTGGAATACCTTCAGTAGGATTGGTATCAGCTCCTCCTTGAATGTCTTGTAGAATTCTGCTGGAAAGCCATCTGGACCAGGGCTTTTTTTTGTAGGAAGTTTTCTTATTACGTGGTCGATTTCCTTGATTGTTATTGGTCTATTTAGGGTCTCAATTTCTTCTTGTTCCAGCCTAGGTAGGTTGTGTGATGTCAGAAAGTCCTCCATTTCCTTAAGGTTTTCAAGTTGGTTTCCATACAAGTGTACGTAGTAGTCTCTAATGATCTTTTGTATTTCTTCAGGGTCAGATGTGACTTCATCTTTTGTGTTTCTGATTGTGCTTATTTGGTTTTTTTCTCATTTTTTCTTGGTCAGTCTAGCTAGGGGACCATCAATCTTGTTTACCCTTTCGAAGAACCAGCTTTTTGTTTCATTGATTTTTTGTATTATCTTTTTGTCTTCTATGTCCTGGATTTGGGCTTTTATTTTGGTGATCTGGATTCTTCTGCTGAAATTAGGGTTTTTGTGGTCTTGCTTTTCCAGCTTCTTTAGGTGGCTTGTTAGGTTGTCAATTTCTGTTCCTTCCATTTTCCTCATGTGTGTTTGTAGGGATATAAATTCCCCTCTTATTACAGCTTTTAAGGCATCCCAGAGATTTTGGTAAGATGTTTCTTTATTTTCATTTGTTTCCAGGTATCTTTTGATCTCTATTTTGATGTCATCATTGACCCAGGAGTTATTTAGCATCATGCTGTTTAGTGTCCATGTCTTTGTGGGTTTTGGGGGGACTTTGTTGGTGTCAATGTTTATTTTTATTCCACTGTGGTCCGAGAAGGTGCATGGTAGAATTTCAGTCCTTTTAAATTTGCTTATACTTGATTTGTGTCCAATTATGTGGTCGATCTTAGAATATGTTCCATGTGGTGATGAGTAGAATGTGTATTCTGTGGTCTTTGGATGGAGTGTTCTATAGGTATCAATTAAGTCCATTTGGTCCAGAGTCTCATTGAGGTTCCGGATCTCCTTGCTGATTTTTTGTCCTGATGATCTGTCTAAGGTTGTGAGTGGTGTATTAAAGTCCCCAGTTATTATGGTGTTAGAGTCAATGTCTTTCTTTAGTTTTCCTAGAAGTTGCTTTATGAATGTTGGTGCGCCTATGTTGGGTGCATATATGTTTAGGATAGATATTTCTTGTTGATGGAGTGAACCTTTTATCATTATGTAGTGGCCCTCTGTATCTTTTTTAATTTTTGATAGCTTAAATGGTATTTTGTCTGAAATTAGGATCGCGACTCCTCCTTTCTTTTGTGTTCCATTCGCCTGAAAATTTGTTTCCCATCCTCTTACTTTGAGTCTGTGTATGTCCTTTCTAGTGAGATGGGTCTCTTGAAGGCAGTATATTGTTGCCTGGTGATATTTTATCCATTTTGTCATTCTATGTCTTTTCAGTGGTGGGTTTAGTCCATTCACATTCAGACTAATTATTGAAATGTGAGAGTTCGTCCCTATCATGGAGTTCTTATTGAGTTGTTGTTCTTCCACTTGGTATTTTCTTTTTTCTTTTTTCTTTTTTTTGTCTTTCTTTTGGTTTGGGGGTTGGTTCGTGTATACTTTATTCTTTTCCCTGTACTTTTGTGAAGAACGTTGTTCTTTTTTCCTTTTCTTCTGTGTTTAGTACTTTCTTAAGTGTCTCATGTAGAGATGGTTTGGTGGCAGCATAAGTTCTTAGGGATTGGATATCTGGGAAAGATTTTAATTCTCCCTCACTGATGAAGCTTAGCTCGGCCGGGTAGGTTATTCTTGGTTGAAATTGTTTATCTTTTAGGACTTTGAAGATAGGGCTCCAAGCTCTCCTAGCCTGCAGGGTTTCTGCAGATAAATCTGCTGCTATTCTGATTGGTCTTCCATGGTGGGTGATCTGGCCTTTTTCTCTTGCTGCCTTAGGATTTTTTCTTTTGTGCCTACTTTATTTAGGCGAATTATTATGTGTCTGGGAGTTGGTCTTCTCATTTGTTGTCTTGCAGGGGTTCTCTGAATCTCTTGTGTTTGAATTTTTTCCTCACTGATTAGATAAGGGAAATTTTCTTGAATGATCTCGTGGAAAGTTTGTTCCAATGTGGTCTCTGTTTCTCTTTCTGCCTCAGGGAGTCCGATTATTCTTAGGTTAGGCCTCTTGAGGTAGTCACTCATCTCTTGAAGGTTTTGTTCTGTCTTTTTTAGCTTATTTTCTGTGTTTTTAAGAGTTTGGGTTATTTCTATATTTTGGTCCTCAAGCTCTGAGATTCTTTCTTCTGCTTGGGTAATTCTGCTTTCCATGCTTATCAATTTGTTATTTATTTCATTCACAGTATTCTTTATTACTGTTATCTCAGATATCAGCTCCTTCCTAGTTTCTTCTTGTGTCTCCTCAATTCTTTTTAATCTCTCCATTATTGTTTTGATATCTACATTTGCATTTTGAGACCCTTCATTCTGGGGAATTTTCATTGCTTGTATTCCAAAGACAGTTTTCTCAGCGTCTGCTCTCCCAGGCGTCTGGGAGAGACCCATACTCTTCTTTTGGTTTTTCTTCATTTCTGTAGATTTTTCTCCCTCTCCCCCTTTCCCTCCCCCTCTTCAATTCTGTTTTTGAGGGAAGGTGGGGTTGCTTTTATTTCTCTTCCGCAATGACCTGTTCTTCCTTATGAGGGTCTTCTGGTTTTGTTCACTTTTCCCTCTGCTTTACAGTCTGTCTATTCAGCAGTATGCAGTCTTGGTCCCTAGATTTAAAAGGGGGCATATAGAAGAGGAAAATACTGGAGGAAGGGGGGTCAATAGGGAGTTAGAAAGAGAGAAGCACGAGAGGGAAAACAGATATACATAACAACTATCAGGTGAGAACGAGACACAGGACTGGGAAGAAGTGAAGAAAGACACGTAAGAAAGATCCCCTAAAGAGTACTGATACCTACACAGAAACAGGGCAATTAAACCAAGAAACAGTGTAAGTCAGAAGGTAAACAACAAACATGATCTAAACCAACAGTTACAATGATAAAATCCTAAGTCAAAATAAGCGAAATAGAGAAGTGAGAGAGGGATAACAGATATACATACCAGCTATCAGGTGAAAAACAGTCACAGGACTGGGAAGAAGTGAAGAAAGACACGTAAGAAAGATTCCCTAAGGAGTACTGATAGTTACACAGAGACAGGTCTGTAAAATCGAGAAACAGTGTAGATCAGAAGGTAAACAGACGTGATCTAAACTAACAGTTACAATGATAAAATCATAAGTAAAAATAAGCGAAAGAGAGAAGTGCGAGAGGGAAAACAGATATACATACCAACTATCAGGTGAGAGAGAGAGACACAGGGCTGCGAAGAAGTGAAAAAAGACAGGTAAGAAAGATTCCCTAAAGAATACTGTTAGCTACACAGAGACAGGCCAAAAAAATCAAGAAACAGTATAAGTCAGAAGTTAAACACCAAACGTAATCTAGACCAACAGTTTCAATGATAAAATCATAAGTCAAAATAAGTGATCAGACTAGAGTCACTTCTGTGATCTCCGATTCCAGCCTCTCCCTTTTGTTTTTCATTGCAGCATAGGGGTGGGGCTTTGTCTCCTGTTTCGCGCTGTTGCCTCAGGAACTGAGGTAAAGTTTGTTGATAGGTGGGCGGGTTAATGGAAATCTCTGCCTCTGGAGAATAGCAAGGTAGTTTACCCAGATCTGTTTTGCTCCACAGATCTTGTCTGGGTCCCCCGGCTTGGGGTCTCGCACTGAGTGCTTCAGCCTGGGTGGGCCTGGAGTTCCAGAGCTCCAAAGCTCCAAAGGGCCGGCAGTGGGCAGTGAGAGTGGCTCTGGGCCCCCCACAGGGTACTTCAGCCAAGAATGGGACCGGTGTCTCTGAGGGGAGGGCGCCCAGAGCCTCCCTGTGTGACCGGCGTTGCCAGGTGCAGGGCTGGAGACAATGCAGCCAGGGAGAGAGCCGGAGGGAGCAGGAACCCAAAGCTTCCCTGCGCTGCAATATCTGGCCTTAGGAAATGAGGTAAAGTTTGTTGCTAGGTGGGCGGGGCAATGGAAGTCTCTGCCTGGAGAATGGCGAGGCAGTTTAAGCAGATCTGGTTTTCTCCGCTTGTCTGGGTCCTCTGGCTTGGGGTCTCACACTGAGTGCCTCAGCCAGGGTGGACCCGGAGTTCCAGAGCTCCAAAGTTCCAAAGGGCAGGCTGTAAGTGGCGAGAGTGGAGCTGGGACCCTACAGAGTACTTCAGCCAGTAATGGATCGGTGTCTCTGAGGGGTGGGTGCTTAGAGTCTCCCTGTGTGACCAGTGGTGTCAGGTGCCGGGCTGGAGACAATATAGCTGGGGAGAGAGCTGGAGGGAGCAGGCACCCAAAACTTCCCCGCACACTGCAATACCTGGCCTTAGGAAATGAGGTAAAGTTTGTTGCTAGGTGGGCGGGGCAATGGAAGTCTCTGCCTGGAGAATGGTGAGGCAGTTTAAGCAGATCTGTTTTTCTCTGCTTGTCTGGGTCCTCCGGTTTGGGGTCTCACACTGAGTGCCCCAGCCAGGGTGGACCCAGAGTTCCAGAGCTCCAAAGTTCCAAAGGGCAGGCTGTAAGCGGTGAGAGTGGCGCTGGGACCCTACAGAGTACTTCAGCCTGAAATGGAACCAGCGTCTCTGAGGGGCGGGCACCCAGAGCCTCCCTGTGTGACTGGTGGCTTGGTGCTGGGTGCCCAGGCTGGAGACAATGCAGCCGGGGAGGGATCTGGAGGGGTTGGGACTGGAGACTTCCACACACGAGTAGAATGGCAGCAGTGGGGGGGCACAATATCTGGCCTTGCGTGGGACTGAAGTTCCCGGGCCTGACCCCAGCATGGTTGTTGGTGGGCTGGGGGATGGGGGTAGCGAAGTAATAGCCTTTTTGTGAACTCACGTTCAGAGAATCTCACCAGTTCACCTATGCCGTCACCATCGTGCCCCGTCTCCTTAATTTAATTTTTTATTCAGTATGTTGGGGACTTAGTAGGAATTTTCAGTTAAATGACTTGTGTTTGTGATTTCTGGAAATTTTTTGTATAATTTTCATCTTCCAGTTATTATTTTTTGCTTCTGATTACTTCTTTAAGCTGAGATAATCAGCATCCAATTTCTGTTTTATGGATACCATATTCTTTGACTATCTCTGAGCATTTAATCTATGGTTTTGGAGATTACTGTTTTTCTTGAACTTCTCAGTTTTTCTTAGGAAACTGTCCTCTGGAGAATAGACATCTGGCTTCCAGGTTTTTATACCTAAGGTTTGGAAGGCAATGGGGGATATGAATGTTTCAACATGAACTTTTAACCAAAGTTCCTGCTTCAGCTCAGTGTCTCAACTCTATCTACATCTGGCATCACCAAGAAAGGCATTCACAGAATCTGATTAAGAAAACTGTCTTTTTTCTGATCTCTATTCCTGCTGTGAGCAGTTTAATCTGTGCTCTTCTCTGTTTCATTAATCCACTTCCAGAATCTTTCAACTGTTTTTCTTCTTCCAAATTTATTTTGAAATATAGTTTTCACTGATGTCCACTTACTGCCTCTATTTCCTGTCTCTTTTTTACTTTATTTTATTAATCTATTAAAATTCTAGTTAAATTGTATATTCATATTATATTTTGAGTTATAATTCTGTATGATGCTACTTATTTTGTTTCTCAAATTGATTTAGCTTTGGCCACCTATGTCCATGATCACGTGCATGGTATGCTAATTGCTACTAGAATGTCTTTGCTTCTAGCCCTTCTCTCCTCAGTACAGGAAAGTTAGTATATATATATATACACATATATGATATATATATGATATATAGTACACATCATGCAATATATTAACCCATGTAGCTATATAGATATGTGTCCACTTATTTATAATTGTTAGTATATTTATCTGTTTTTATGTAAATTAAACATGAGTTCATATTGAGATCATTTATTCCAATTTAGTACTGTAAGATTCTTTCTAGTTAGGGCAGTTTCTAAATAGTGCTGAGCTCATTAAACCATTCTACTCAAAGTTCCTCTAACTTCTTTTTTCTTTTTTTTATTATAAAGATGTGGGGTACAATTCAGGGATAGGTATACAAATATTGATTATGCTGGTACCCTTGTTGATGAGATATGCCCCTCCCTCTCCTAGCAGTTTCTCTCAACTGCCAATCCCACCCCCCCTGAGTGTG
>NW_007258394.1:0-797 GCF_000164805.1 Carlito syrichta | reverse complement strand
TGGTGGTTCCTGAAAGCTCTAAATACCGACCTCCCATATGACCTCACAATCCCCCTAACAAGGAATATACCCTGAAGAATGCAAATCATACTATCAAAAAGATACCTGCACACGTATGTTTATCGCAGCATTGTTCACAAAAGCAGGAACCTGGAACCAACCATGCTGTCCATCAAAAGAGGACTGGATTTTAAAAATGTGGAACATATACATGATGGAATATTAAGCAATCATAAAAAAGAACAAAATCATGAATTTTGCAACAACCTGGATGGAACTAGAGTTTATATTACTGAGTGATCTCTCACAGAAACAAATATCTGAGTATCACATGTTCTCACTCATAAGTGGACCTTGAACATCTATTGTAATACTGTAAGAAAAGGACTAAAGTGGCAGGAAACTATGGGTGAGCAGGGAGGGGAAGAGAGGTGGGATTAATGCTAGTCAATATTTGTTTGGGAATGGGGGTACACCCCTTATCAACAAGGGTGCTTGAACGATGCATATTTGTATACTTAACCTTTAACTGTACCCCACAATTTAAAAATAAAAATATGTGTAAAAAATAAATAAATAAAAACTATTGATGAGAAAAGAAATTTTAGAAGAAAAAAGATAGCTGTGCCATTACAGCAGCTGTGACATGGGCCCTGCTTTGCACTCTCCAAGTGGCTACTGAACAAGACAATCACCAGGAACCAGGTGAAAGAATTGCAGAAGGAGTCAGATTGGAAAGAGATGCTTGGTTGATTCCGGCAGAAAATAGGGACATGTTATATTGCTGGCTGGAGAAG